>NW_027476420.1:0-241856 GCF_051020955.1 Megalopta genalis | reverse complement strand
TGAATTTGATTCTCATCCATGTGTTTCGAATGAATTTGAAGCTAAATCATTTGTTTCGCATGAATTCGATGCTAAATCATGTGTTTTGTATGAATTTAATGCCCAGCCATGTGTTTCGCAGGAATTTGAATCTAAGTCATGTGTTTCGCATGAATTCGATGCTGAATCATATGTTTCGCATGAATTTGAAGCTAAATCACATGTTTCGCATGCAATTGAATCTAAAACATGTGTTTCGCATGAATTCAAAGCTAAATCGTGTGTTTCGCATGAATTTTAATCTAAATCGTTTGTTTCGCATGAATTTGATGATAAATAGCTTGTTTCGAATGAAATTGAACCTAAATCATACGTTTCGCATGAATTCGAAGCTAAATCATGTGTTTCGTATGAATTTGAAGCTAAGTCATGTCCTTCGCATGAATTTGAATCTAAGTCATGTGTTTCGCATGAATTCGATGCTGAATCATGTGTTTCGCATGAATTCGAAGCTAAGTCATGTGATTAGAATGAATTCGAAGCTAAATGATCTGGTTCGAATGAATTCGAAGCTAAATCATGTGATTCGAATGAATTTGAAGCTAATTTATGTGTTTCGAATGAATTCGAAGCTAAATGAGGTGATTCGAATGAATCCGAAGCTAAATCATGTGATTTGAATGAATTCGAAGCTAAGTCACATGTTTCGCATGAATTCGAAGCAGAATCATGTGTTTCGCATGAATTTGAAGCTAAATCAAGTGTTTTGCATGAATTTGAAGCTGAATCAAGTGTTTCGCATGAATTTGAAGCTAAATCATGTGTCTCGCAACAATTTGAAGCTAATTCATGTGTTTCGATTGAATTCGCAGCTAAATCACGTGGTTTGCATTAATTTTATGATAAATCACGTGTTTCACATGAATACGAATCTGAATCATGTGATTCGCATGAACTTGAAGCTAAATCACGTGTTTCGCATGAATTCGAAGCTAATTCATGTGTTTCGAATGAATTCGCAGCTAAATGATGTGGTTTGCATTAATTTGATGATAAATCATGCGTTTCACATGAATTCGAATCAGAATAATGTGATTCGCATGAACTTGAAGCTAAATCACGTGTTTCGCATGAATTTGATGCTAAATCATGTGTTTCGCATGAATTCGAAGCTGAATCATGTGTTTCGTATGAATTCCAAGCTGCATCATGTGTTTCGCATGAATTTGAAGCTAAATCATGTGTTTCGAATGAATTCGTAGCTAAATCATGTGGTTTGCATTAATTTGATGATAAATCATGTGTTTCACATGAATTCGAATCTGAATCATGTATTTCGCATGAATTCGAAGATAAATCATCTGTTTCGCATGAATTCGAAGCTGAATCACGTGTTTCGCTTGAATTTGAAGCTGATTCACGTGTTTCGCATGAATTAGAAACTAAATCATGTGATTCGATTGAATTCGAAGCTAAATATTGTGATTCGCACGAATTCGAAGCTGAATCATGTGTTTTGTTTCGGTTTGGCATGAATTTGAAGCAAAATCATGTGTCTCGCAACAATTTGAAGCTAATTCATGTGTTTCGAATGAATTCGTAGCTAAATCACGTGGTTTGCATTAATTTGATTATAAATCATGTGTTTCACATGAATACGAATCTGAATCATATGATTCGCAAGAACTTGAAGCAAAATCACGTGTTTCGCATGAATTCGAAGCTGAATCATGTGTTTCGCCTGAATTTGAAGCTAAATCATGTGTTTTGCATTATTTGGAGCTAAATCACGTGTTTCGCAAGAATTTGAAGCTAATTCGAATGTTTCGTATGAATTCGAAGCTGAATCATGTGTTTCGCATGAATATGAAGCTAAATCATGTGTCTCGCAAGAATTTGAAGCTAATTCATGTGTTTCGAATGAATTCGTAGCTAAATCATTTAGTTTGCATTCATTTGATGATAAATCATGCGTTTCACATGAATTCGAATCTGAATAATGTGATTCGCATGAATTCGAAGCTAAATCATGTGATTCGAATGAATTCGAAGCTGAATCAAGTGTTTCGCATGAATATGAAGCTAAATCATGTGTCTCGCAAGAATTTGAAGCTAATTCATGTGTTTCGAATGAATTCGTAGCTAAATCATGTGGTTTGCATTAATTTGATGATAAATCATGTGTTTCACATGAATTCGAATCTGAATAATGTGATTCGCATGAACTTGAAGCTAAATCACGTGTTTCGCATGAATTTGAAGTTAAAATCATGTGTTTCGAATGAATTCGAAGCTAAATCACGTGTTTCGCGTTAATTTGAAGCTAAATCTGATGTCTCACATGAATATGAAGCTAATTCATGTGTTTCGAATGAATTCGAAGCTGAATCATGTGTTTCGCATGAATTTGAAGCTGAATCATGTGTTTCGAATGAATTCGAAGCTAAATCATTTGTTTCGCATGAATTTGAAGATAAATAGCTTGTTTCGTATGCATTTGAAGCTAAATCATTTGACTCGCAAGAATTTGAATATAAATAGCTTGTTTCGTATGTATTTGAAACTAAATCATGTGTCTTGCAAGAATTTGAAACTAATTAATGTGTTTCGAATGAATTCGAAGCTAAATCATGTGTTTTGCATGAATTCGAAACTAATTCATGTGTTTTTATTGAATTTGAAGCTAAATCATGTGTTTTGCATTGTTTTGGAGCTAAATCACGTGTTTCGCAAGAATTTGAAGCTAATTCGAATGTTTCGTATGAATTCGAAGCTGAATCATGTGTTTCGCATGAATATGAAGCTAAATCATGTGTCTCGCAAGAATTTGAAGCTAATTCATGTGTTTCGAATGAATTCGAAGCTAATCTATGTGTTTCGAATGAATTCGAAGCTAAATGAGGTGATTCGAATGAATCCGAAGCTAAATCATGTGATTTGAATGAATTCGAAGCTAAGTCACATGTTTCGCATGAATTCGAAGCAGAATCATGTGTTTCGCATGAATTTGAAGCTAAATCAAGTGTTTTGCATGAATTTGAAGCTGAATCAAGTGTTTTGCATGAATTTGAAGCTAAATCATGTGTCTCGCAACAATTTGAAGCTAATTCATGTGTTTCGATTGAATTCGCAGCTAAATCACGTGGTTTGCATTAATTTTATGATAAATCATGTGTTTCACATGAATACGAATCTGAATCATGTGATTCGCATGAACTTGAAGCTAAATCACGTGTTTCGCATGAATTCGAAGCTAATTCATGTGTTTCGAATGAATTCGCAGCTAAATCATGTGGTTTGCATTAATTTGATGATAAATCATGCGTTTCACATGAATTCGAATCAGAATAATGTGATTCGCATGAACTTGAAGCTAAATCACGTGTTTCGCATGAATTTGATGCTAAATCATGTGTTTCGCATGAATTCGAAGCTGAATCATGTGTTTCGTATGAATTCCAAGCTGAATCATGTGTTTCGCATGAATTTGAAGCTAAATCATGTGTTTCGAATGAATTCGTATCTAAATCATGTGGTTTGCATTAATTTGATGTTAAATCATGTGTTTCACATGAATTCGAATCTGAATCATGTATTTCGCATGAATTCGAAGATAAATCATCTGTTTCGCATGAATTCGAAGCTGAATCACGTGTTTCGCTTGAATTTGAAGCTGATTCACGTGTTTCGCATGAATTAGAAACTAAATCATGTGATTCGATTGAATTCGAAGCTAAATATTGTGATTCGCACGAATTCGAAGCTGAATCATGTGTTTCGCATGAATTTGAAGCAAAATCATGTGTCTCGCAACAATTTGAAGCTAATTCATGCGTTTCGAATGAATTCGTAGCTAAATCACGTGGTTTGCATTAATTTGATTATAAATCATGTGTTTCACATGAATACGAATCTGAATCATATGATTCGCATGAACTTGAAGCGAAATCACGTGTTTTGCATGAATTCGAAGCTGAATCATGTGTTTCGCATGAATTTAAAGCTAAATCATGTGTTTTGCATTATTTTGGAGCTAAATCACGTGTTTCGCAAGAATTTGAAGCTAATTCATCTGTTTCGTATGAATTCGTAGCTAAATCATGTGGTTTGCATTAATTTGATGATAAATCATGTGTTTCACATGAATTCGAATCTGAATAATGTGATTCGCATGAACTTGAAGCTAAATCACGTGTTTCGCATGAATTTGAAGTTAAATCATGTGTTTCGAATGAATTCGAAGCTAAATCACGTGTTTCGCGTTAATTTGAAGCTAAATCTGATGTCTCACATGAATATGAAGCTAATTCATGTGTTTCGAATGAATTCGAAGCTGAATCATGTGTTTCGCATGAATTTGAAGCTGAATCATGTGTTTCGAATGAATTCGAAGCTAAATCATTTGTTTCGCATGAATTTGAAGATAAATAGCTTGTTTCGTATGCATTTGAAGCTAAATCATTTGACTCGCAAGAATTTGAATATAAATAGCTTGTTTCGTATGTATTTGAAACTAAATCATGTGTCTTGCAAGAATTTGAAACTAATTAATGTGTTTCGAATGAATTCGAAGCTAAATCATGTGTTTTGCATGAATTCGAAACTAATTCATGTGTTTTTATTGAATTTGAAGCTAAATCATGTGTTTTGCATTATTTTGGAGCTAAATCACGTGTTTCGCAAGAATTTGAAGCTAATTCGAATGTTTCGTATGAATTCGAAGCTGAATCATGTGTTTCGCATGAATATGAAGCTAAATCATGTGTCTCGCAAGAATTTGAAGCTAATTCATGTGTTTCGAATGAATACGTAGCTAAATCATGTAGTTTGCATTCATTTGATGATAAATCATGCGTTTCACATGAATTCGAATCTGAATAATGTGATTCGCATGAATTCGAAGCTAAATCATGTGATTCGAATGAATTCGAAGCTGAATCAAGTGTTTCGCATGAATATGAAGCTAAATCATGTGTCTCGCAAGAATTTGAAGCTAATTCATGTGTTTCGAATGAATTCGTAGCTAAATCATGTGGTTTGCATTAATTTGATGATAAATCATGTGTTTCACATGAATTCGAATCTGAATAATGTGATTCGCATGAACTTGAAGCTTAATCACGTGTTTCGCATGAATTTGAAGTTAAATCATGTGTTTCGAATGAATTCGAAGCTAAATCACGTGTTTCGCGTTAATTTGAAGCTAAATCTGATGTCTCACATGAATATGAAGCTAATTCATGTGTTTCGAATGAATTCGAAGATAAATGAGGTGATTCGAATGAATCCGAAGATAAATCATGTGATTTGAAAGAATTCGAAGCTAAGTCACGTGTTTCGCATGAATTCGAAGCAGAATCATGTGTTTCGCATGAATTTGAAGCTAAATCAAGTGTTTTGCATGAATTTGAAGCTGAATCAAGTGTTTCGCATGAATTCGAAACTAAATGATGTGATTCGAATGAATTCGAAGCTAAATCTTGTGATTCGAATGAATTCGAAGATAAATCATGTGTTTCGCATGAATTTGAAGCTGAATCATGTGTTTCGCATGAAATTGAATCTAAAACATGTGTCTCGCATGAATTCGGAGCTAAATCATGTGTTTCGCATGAAATTGAATCTAAAACATGTGTCTCGCATGAATTCGAAGCTAAATCATGTGTTTCGAATGAATTCGAAGATAAATCATTTGTTTGGCACGAATTTGAAGCTAAATCACGTGTTTCGCATGAATTCGAAGCTGAATCATGTGTTTCGAATGAATTCGAAGCTAAATCATTTGTTTCGCATGAATTTGAAGATAAATAGCTTGTTTCGTATGCATTTGAAGCTAAATCATTTGACTCGCAAGAATTTGAATATAAATAGCTTGTTTCGTATGTATTTGAAACTAAATCATGTGTCTTGCAAGAATTTGAAACTAATTAATGTGTTTCGAATGAATTCGTAGCTAAATCATGTGGTTTGCATTAATTTGATGATAAATCATGTGTTTCACATGAATTCGAATCTGAATCATGTATTTCGCATGAATTCGAAGATAAATCATCTGTTTCGCATGAATACGAAGCTGAATCATGTGTTTCGCATGAATTCGAAGCTAAATCATGCGTTTCGCACGAATTCGAATCTGAATCATGTGCTTCGCATGAATTTGATGCTAAATCACGTGTTTCGCATGAATTTGAAGCTAAATCATGTGTCTCGCAAGAATTTGAACCTAAATCATATGTTTCGCATGAATTCGAAGCTAAATCATATGTTTCGTATGAATTTGAAGCTCAGTCATGTCTTTCGCATGAATTTGAATCTAAGTCATGTGTTTCGCATGAATTCGATGCTGAATCATGTGTTTCGCATGAATTTGTAGCTAAATCACGTATTTCGCATGAATTTCAAGCTAAATCATGTGTCTCGCAAGAATTTGATCCTAATTCATGTGTTTCGAATGAATTCCAAGATAAATAATGTGTCTCGCATGAATTCGAAACTAACTCACGTGTTTCGCTTGAATTTGAAGCTAAATCATGTGATTAGAATGAATACGAAGCAAAGTCATTTGTTTCGCATGAATTTGAAGCTAAATCACGTGTTTCGCATGAATTCGAAGCTAATTCATGTGTTTTTATTGAATTTGAAGCTAAGTCGCTTACTTCGTATGCATTTGAAGCTAAATCATGTGTTTTGCATTATATTGAAGGTAAATCACGTGCTTCGCAAGAATTTGAAGCTAATTCATGTGTTTCGAATGAATTCGTAGCTAAATCATGTGGTTTGCATTAATTTGATGATAAATCATGCGTTTCACATGAATTCGAATCTGAATAATGTGATTCGCATGAACTTGAAGCTAAATCATGTGATTCGAATGAATACGAAGCTAAATCATTTGTTTCGCACGAATTCGAAACTAAATCAAGTGTTCCGCATGAATTCGAAGCTAAATCATGTATTTCGCACGAATTCGAATCTGAATCATGTGCTTCGCATGAATTTGAAGCTAAATCACGTGTTTCGAATGAATTTGAAGCTAAATCATGTGTCTCGCAAGAATTTGAACCTAAATCATATGTTTCGCATGAATTCGAAGCTAAATCATGTGTTTCGTATGAATTTGAAGCTCAGTCATGTCTTTCGCATGAATTTGAATCTAAGTCATGTGTTTCGCATGAATTCGATGCTGAATCATGTGTTTCGCATGAATTCGAAGCTAAATCATGTGTTTCGAATGAATTCGAAGATAAATCATTTGTTTGGCACGAATTTGAAGCTAAATCACGTGTTTCGCATGAATTCGAAGCTGAATCATGTGTTTCGAATGAATTCGAAGCTAAATCATTTGTTTCGCATGAATTTGAAGATAAATAGCTTGTTTCGTATGCATTTGAAGCTAAATCATTTGACTCGCAAGAATTTGAATATAAATAGCTTGTTTCGTATGTATTTGAAACTAAATCATGTGTCTTGCAAGAATTTGAAACTAATTAATGTGTTTCGAATGAATTCGTAGCTAAATCATGTGGTTTGCATTAATTTGATGATAAATCATGTGTTTCACATGAATTCGAATCTGAATCATGTATTTCGCATGAATTCGAAGATAAATCATCTGTTTCGCATGAATACGAAGCTGAATCATGTGTTTCGCATGAATTCGAAGCTAAATCATGCGTTTCGCACGAATTCGAATCTGAATCATGTGCTTCGCATGAATTTGATGCTAAATCACGTGTTTCGCATGAATTTGAAGCTAAATCATGTGTCCTCGCAAGAATTTGAACCTAAATCATATGTTTCGCATGAATTCGAAGCTAAATCATATGTTTCGTATGAATTTGAAGCTCAGTCATGTCTTTCGCATGAATTTGAATCTAAGTCATGTGTTTCGCATGAATTCGATGCTGAATCATGTGTTTCGCATGAATTTGTAGCTAAATCACGTATTTCGCATGAATTTCAAGCTAAATCATGTGTCTCGCAAGAATTTGATCCTAATTCATGTGTTTCGAATGAATTCCAAGATAAATAATGTGTCTCGCATGAATTCGAAACTAACTCACGTGTTTCGCTTGAATTTGAAGCTAAATCATGTGATTAGAATGAATACGAAGCAAAGTCATTTGTTTCGCATGAATTTGAAGCTAAATCACGTGTTTCGCATGAATTCGAAGCTAATTCATGTGTTTTTATTGAATTTGAAGCTAAGTCGCTTACTTCGTATGCATTTGAAGCTAAATCATGTGTTTTGCATTATATTGAAGGTAAATCACGTGCTTCGCAAGAATTTGAAGCTAATTCATGTGTTTCGAATGAATTCGTAGCTAAATCATGTGGTTTGCATTAATTTGATGATAAATCATGCGTTTCACATGAATTCGAATCTGAATAATGTGATTCGCATGAACTTGAAGCTAAATCATGTGATTCGAATGAATACGAAGCTAAATCATTTGTTTCGCACGAATTCGAAACTAAATCAAGTGTTCCGCATGAATTCGAAGCTAAATCATGTGTCTCGCATGAATTCGAAGCTAAATCATGTGTTTCGCATGAATTTTAATCTAAATCGTTTGTTTCGAATGAAATTGACGCTAAATCATCTGTCTCGCATGAATATGATGATAAATAGCTTGTTTCTAATGAAATTGAAGCTAAATCACGTGCCTCGCAAGAATTTGAAGCTAGTCATGTGTTTCGAATGAATTCGAAGATAAATCATGTGTTTCGCATGAATTCGATGCTGAATCATGTGTTTCGTATGAATTCGAAGCTGAATCATGTGTTTCGCATGAATTCGAAGCTAAATCATGTGTTTCGCACGAATACGAATCTGAATCATGTGCTTCGCATGAATTTGAAGCTAAATCACGTGTTTCGCATGGAATTTGAAGCTAAATCATGTGTCTCGCAAGAATTTGAACCTAAATCATATGTTTCGCATGAATTCGAAGCTAAATCATGTGTTTTCGTATGAATTTGAAGCTCAGTCATGTCTTTCGCATGAATTAGAATCTAAGTCATGTGTTTCGCATGAATTCGATGCTGAATCATGTGTTTCGCATGATTTGTAGCTAAATCACGTATTTCGCATGAATTTCAAGCTAAATAATGTGTCTCGCAAGAATTTGATCCTAATTCATGTGTTTCGAATGAATTCCAAGATAAAGAATGTGTCTCGCATGAATTCGAAGCTAAATCACGTGTTTCGCATGAATTTGAAGCTAAATCATGTGATTCGAATGAATACGAAGCTAAATCATTTGTTTCGCATGAATTTGAAGCTAAATCACGTGTTTCGCATGAATTCGAATCTAAATGATCTGATTCGAATGGATTCGAAGATAAATCATGTGTTTCACATGAATACGAAGCTGAATCATGTGTGTCGAATGAATTCGAAGCTAAATCATGTGTTTCGTATGAATTTAAAGCTCAGCCATGTGTTTCGCATGAATTTGAATCTACGTCATGTGTTTCGCATGAATTCGATGCTGAATCATATGTTTCGCATGAATTTGAAGCTAAATCACATGTTTCGCATGCAATTGAATCTAAAGCATGTGTCTCGCATGAATTCAAAGCTAAATCATGTGTTTCGCATGAATTTTAATCTAAATCGTTTGTTTCGCATGAAATTGACGCTAAATCATCTGTCTCGCATGAATTTGATATTAATTCATGTGTTTCGAATGAATATGAAGCTAAATCATTTGTTTCGCATGAATTTGATGATAAATAGCTTGTTTCGAATGTAATTGAACCTAAATCATATTTTTCGCATGAATTCGTAGCCAAATGAAGTGATTCGAATGAATTCGAAGCTAAATCATGTGATTCGAATGAATTCGAAGCTAAGTCATGTGATTCGAATGAATTCGAAGCTAAATGAAGTGATTCGAATGAATTCGAAGCTAAATCATGTGATTCGAAAGAATTTGAAGCTGAATCATGTGTTTCGGATGATTTCGAAGCTAAATCATGTGTTACGCATGAATTCGAATCTAAATCATGTAATTCGAATGAATTCGAAGCTAAATCATTTGTTTGGCACGAATTTGAAGCTAAATCACGTGTTTCGCATGAATTCGAAGCTGAATCATGTGTTTCGCATGAATTTGAAGCTAAATCATGTGTCTTGCATTATTTTGAAGCTAAATCACGTGCTTCGCAAGAATTTGAAGCTAATTCATGTGTTTCGAATGAATTCGTAGCTAAATCATGTGGTTTGCATTAATTTGATGATAAATCATGCGTTTCACATGAATTCGAATCTGAATAATGTGATTCGCATGAAATTGAAGCTAAATCACGTGCCTCGCAAGAATTTGAAGCTAAATCATGTGTTTCGCATGAATTCGAAACTAAATCATGTGTTTCGCATGAATTCGAAGCTGAATCATGTGTTTCGTATGAATTCGAAGCTGAATCATGTGTTTCGCATGAATTCGAAGCTAAATCATGTGTTTCGCATGAATTCGATGCTGAATCATGTGTTTCGCATGAATTTGTAGCTAAATCACGTATTTCGCATGAATTTCAAGCTAAATCATGTGTCTCGCAAGAATTTGATCCTAATTCATGTGTTTCGAATGAATGTTTCGAATGAATTCCAAGATAAAGAATGTGTCTCGCATGAATTCGAAGCTAAATCACGTGTTTCGCATGAATTTGAAGCTAAATCATGTGATTCGAATGAATACGAAGCTAAATCATTTGTTTCGCATGAATTTGAATCTAAATCACGTGTTTCGCATGAATTCGAAGCTAAATGATGTGATTCGAATGGATTCGAAGATAAATCATGTGTTTCACATGAATACGAAGCTGAATCATGTGTGTCGAATGAATTCGAAGCTAAATCATCTGTCTCGCATCAATTTGATTCTCATCCATGTGTTTCGAATGAATTTGAAGCTAAATCATTTGTTTCGCATGAATTCGAAGCTAAATCATGTGTTTCGTATGAATTTAAAGCTCAGCCATGTGTTTCGCATGAATTTGAATCTACGTCATGTGTTTCGCATGAATTCGATGCTGAATCATATGTTTCGCATGAATTTGAAGCTAAATCACATGTTTCGCATGCAATTGAATCTAAAGCATGTGTCTCGCATGAATTCAAAGCTAAATCATGTGTTTCGCATGAATTTTAATCTAAATCGTTTGTTTCGCATGAAATTGACGCTAAATCATCTGTCTCGCATGAATTTGATATTAATTCATGTGTTTCGAATGAATATGAAGCTAAATCATTTGTTTCGCATGAATTTGATGATAAATAGCTTGTTTCGAATGTAATTGAACCTAAATCATATTTTTCGCATGAATTCGATGCTGAATCATGTGTTTCGCATGAATTCGAAGCTAAATCATGTGTTTCGAATGAATTCGAAGGTAAATCATGTGTTTCGCATGAATTTGAAGCTGAATCATGTGTTTTGCATGAATTTGAAGCTAAATCACGTGTTTCGCGTTAATTTTAAGCTAAATCGTGTGTCTCGCAAGAATTTGAAGTTATTTCATGTGTTTCGAATGAATTCGAAGCTAAATCGTGTGTTCAGCATGAATTCGAAGCTAAATCACGTGTTTCGCGTTAATTTGAAGCTAAATCTGGTGTCTCGCATGAATATGAAGCTAATTCATGTGTTTCGAATGAATTCGAAGCCAAATCGTGTGTTCAGCATGAATTCGAAGCTAAATCACGTGTTTCGCGTTAATTTGTAGCTAAATCTGGTGTCTCACATGAATACGAAGCTAATTCATGTGTTTCGAATGAATTCGAAGCTAAATGAGGTGATTCAAATGAATCCGAAGCTAAATCATGTGATTTGAATGAATTCGATGCTAAGTCACATGTTTTGCATGAATTCGAAGCAGAATCATGTGTTTCGCAAGAATTTGAACCTAAATCATTTGTTTCGCATGAATTCGAAGCTAAATCATGTGTTTCGTATGAATTTGAAGCTCAGTCATGTCTTTCGCATGAATTTGAATCTAAGTCATGTGATTCGAATGAATTCGAAGCTAAGTCATGTGATTCGAATGAATTCGAAGCTAAGTCATGTGATTCGAATGAATTCGAAGCTAAATGAAGTGATTCGAATGAATTCGAAGCTAAATCATGTGATTCGATTGAATTTGAAGCTGAATCATGTGTTTCGGATGATTTCGAAGCTGAATCATGTGTTTCGCATGAATTTGTCGCTATATTGTTGGTTTCGCTTGAATTTGCAGTTAAATTGATTGTTTCGTATGGATTTGAGGTCAAGTCATGTATTTCGCATGATTTCGGAGCTAAATCATGTATTTCGCATGAATTAGAAGATAAATCATCTGTTTCGCATGAACTTGATTCTAATCCATGCGTTTCGAATGAATTTGAAGCTAAATCATTTGTTTCGCATGAATTTGAAGATAAATAGCTTGTTTCGTATGCATTTGAAGCTAAATCGTTTGTCTCGCAAGAATTTGAAGATAAATAGCTTGTTTCGTATGTATTTGAAGCTAAATCATGTGTCTTGCAAGAATTTGAAACTAATTAATGTGTTTCGAATGAATTCGAAGGTGAATCATGTGTTTTGCATGAACTCGAACCTAATTCATGTGTTTTAATTTAATTTGAAGCTAAATCGTTTGTTTCGTATGCATTTGAAGCTAAATCATGTGTTTCGTATGAATTTGAAGCTGAGTCATGTATTTCGCATGAATTTAAATCTAAGTCATGTATTTCGCATGAATTCGAAGCTGAATCATGTGCTTCGCATGAATTTGAAGCTAAATCACGTATTTCGCATGAATTGCAAGCTAAATCATGTCTCTCGCAAGAATTTGATCCTAATTCTTGTGTTTCGAATGAATTCCAAGATAAATAATGTGTCTCGCATGAATTCGAAGCTAAATCACGTGTTTCGCATGCATTTGAAGCTAAATCATGTGATTCGAATGAATACGAAGCTAAATCATTTGTTTCGCATGAATTTGAAGCTAAATCACGTGTTTCGCATGAATTCGAAGCTAAATGATGTGATTCGAATGGATTCGAAGATAAATCATGTGTTTCACATGAATACGAAGCTGAATCATGTGTGTCGAATGAATTCGAAGCTAAATCATCTGTCTCGCATCAATTTGATTCTCATCCATATGTTTCGAATGAATATGAAGCTAAATCATTTGTTTCGCATGAATTTGATGATAAATAGCTTGTTTCGAATGTTATTGAACCTAAATCATATGTTTCGCATGAATTCGAAGCTAAATCATGTGTTTCGTATGAATTTGAAGCTCAGTCATGTCTTTCGCATGAATTTGAATCTAAGTCATGTGTTTCGCATGAATTCGATGCTGAATCATGTGTTTCGCATGAATTCGAAGCTAAATCATTTGTTTGGCACGAATTTGAAGCTAAATCTCTTGTTTCGCATGAATTCGAAGCTGAATCATGCGTTTCGCATGAATTTGAAGCTGAATCATGTGTTTCGAATGAATTCGAAGCTAAATCATTTGTTTCGCATGAATTTGAAGATAAATGGCTTGTTTCGTATGCATTTGAAGCTAAATCGTTTGACTCGCAAGGATTTGAATATAAATAGCTTGTTTCGTATGCATTTGAAGCTAAATCGTTTGTCTCGCAAGAATTTGAAGATAAATAGCTTGTTTCGTATGTATTTGAAGCTAAATCATGTGTCTTGCAAGAATTTGAAACTAATTAATGTGTTTCGCATGAATTCGAAGCTAAATCACGTGTTCCGCATGAATTCGAAGCTAAATCATGTGTTTCGCATGAATTCGAAGCTAAATCACTTGTTTCGCATGAATTTGAAGATAAATAGCTTGTTTCGTATGCATTTGAAGCTAAATCGTTTGACTCGCAAGAATTTGAATATAAATAGCTTGTTTCGTTTGTATTTGAAGCTAAATCATGTGTCTTGCAAGAATTTGAAACTACTTAATGTGTTTCGAATCGATTCGAAGCTAAATCATGTGTTTTGCTTGAATTCGAACCTAATTCATGTTTTGATTGAATATGAAGCTAAATCGTTTGTTTCGTATGCATTTGAAGTTAAATCATGTATTTCGCATAGATTTGAAGCTAATTCATGTGTTTCGAATGAATTCGAAGGTAATTCATGTGTTTTTATTGATTTTTAAGCTAAGTCGCTTATTTCGTATGCATTTGAAGCTAAATCATGTATTTCGAGTAGAGTTGAAGCTAATTCATGTGGTTCGAATGAATTTGAAGCTAAATCACGTGTTTCGCATGAATTCGAAGCTGAATCATGTGTTTCGCATGAATTTGCAGCTAAATCATGTGTTTCGAATGAATTCGAAGCTAAATAATTTGTTTCGCATGAATTTGAAGATAAATGGCTTGTTTCGTATGCATTTGAAGCTAAATCGTTTGACTCGTAAGAATTTGAATATAAATAGCTTGTTTCGTATGCGTTTGAAGCTAAATCGTTTGTCTCGCAAGAATTTGAAGATAAATAGCTTGTTTCGTATGTATTTGAAGCTAAATCATGTGTCTTGCAAGAATTTGAAACTAATTAATGTGTTTCGAATGAATTCGAAGCTAAATCACGTGTTTCGCATGAATTCGAAGCTAAATCATGTGTTTCGCATGAATTCGATGCTGAATCATATGTTTCGCATGAATTTGAAGCTAGATCATATGTTTCGCATGAAATTGAATCTAAAACATGTGTCTCGCATGAATTCGAAGCTAAATCATGTGTTTCGCATGAATTTTAATCTAAATCGTTTGTTTCGCATGAATTCGAAGCTAAATCACGTGTTCCGCATGAATTCGAAGCTAAATCATGTGTTTCGCATGAATTCGAAGCTAAATCATTTGTTTCGGATGAATTTGAAGATAAATAGCTTGTTTCGTATGCATTTGAAGCTAAATCGTTTGACTCGCAAGAATTTGAATATAAATAGCTTGTTTCGTATGTATTTGAAGCTAAATCATGTGTCTTGCAAGAATTTGAAACTAATTAATGTGTTTCGAATGAATTCGAAGCTAAATCATGTGTTTTGCATGAATTCGAACCTAATTCATGTGTTTTGATTGAATTTGAAGCTAAATCGTTTGTTTCGTATGCATTTGAAGTTAAATCATGTATTTCGCATAGATTTGAAGCTAATTCATGTGTTTCGAATGAATTCGAAGCTAATTCATGTGTTTTTATTGAATTTGAAGCTAAGTCGCTTATTTCGTATGCATTTGAAGCTAAATCATGTATTTCGAATTGAGTTGAAGCTAATTCATGTGGTTCGAATGAACTCGAAGCTAAATCCTGCGTTTCGCATGAATTTGAAGCTGAATCATGTGTCTCGGATGATTTCGAAGCTAAATCATGTGTTTCGCATGAATTCGAAGCTAAATCACGTGTTTCGCGTTAATTTGAAGCTAAATCTGGTGTCTCACATGAATATGAAGCTAATTCGTGTGTTTCGTATGAATTCGAAGCTAAATCATGTGTTTTGCATGAACTCGAACCTAATTCATGTGTTTTAATTGAATTTGAAGCTAAATCGTTTGTTTCTTATGCATTTGAAGCTAAATCATGTGTTTCGTATGAATTTGAAGCTGAGCCATGTGTTTCGCATGAATTTAAATCTAAGTCATGTATTTCGCCTGAATTCGAAGCTGAATCATGTGCTTCGCATGAATTTGAAGCTAAATCACGTATTTCGCATGAATTGCAAGCTAGATCATGTGTCTCGCAATAATTTGATCCTAATTCATGTGTTTCGAATGAATTCCAAGATAAATAATGTGTCTCGCATGAATTCGAAGCTAAATCATGTGTTCCGCATGAATTCGAAGCTAAATCATTTGTTTCGCATGAATTTGAAGATAAATAGCTTGTTTCGTATGCATTTGAAGCTAAATCGTTTGACTCGCAAGAATTTGAATATAAATAGCTTGTTTCGTATGTATTTGAAGCTAAATCATGTGTCTTGCAAGAATTTGAAACTAATTAATGTGTTTCGCATGAATTCGAAGCTAAATCATATGATTCGAATGAATTCGAAGCTAAATCATTTGTTTGGCACGAATTTGAAGCTAAATCACGTGTTTCGCATGAATTCGAAGCTGAATCATGTGTTTCGCATGAATTTGTCGCTATATTGTTGGTTTCGCTTGAATTTCCAGTTAAATTGATTGTTTCGTATGGATTTTAGGTCAAGTCATGTATTTCGCATGATTTCGGAGCTAAATCATGTATTTCGCATGAATTAGAAGATAAATCATCTGATTCGCATGAGCTTGATTCTAATCCATGCGTTTCGAATGAATTTGAAGCTAAATCATTTGTTTCGCATGAATTTGAAGATAAATAGCTTGTTTCGTATGCATTTGAAGCTAAATAGTTTGTCTCGCAAGAATTTGAAGATAAATAGCTTGTTTCGTATGTATTTGATGCTAAATCATGTGTCTTGCAAGAATTTGAAACTAATTAATGTGTTTCGAATGAATTCGAATCTAAATCATGTGTTTTGCATGAAGTCGAACCTAATTCATGTGTTTTAATTGAATTTGAAGCTAAATCGTTTGTTTCGTATGCATTTGAAGCTAAATCATGTGTTTCGTATGAATTTGAAGCTGTGCCATGTGTTTCGCATGAATTTAAATCTAAGTCATGTATTTCGCATGAATTCGAAGCTGAATCATGTGCGTCGCATGAATTTGAAGCTAAATCACGTATTTCGCATGAATTGCAAGCTAAATCATGTGTCTCGCAAGAATTTGATCCTAATTCATGTGTTTCGAATGAATTCCAAGATAAAAAATGTGTCTCGCATGAATTCGAAGCTAAATCACGTGTTTCGCATGAATTTGAAGCTAAATCATGTGATTCGAATGAATACGAAGCTAAATTATTTGTTTCGCATGAATTTGAAGCTAAATCACGTGTTTCGCATGAATTCGAAGCTAAATCACGTGTTTCGCATGAATTCGAAGCTAAATCACGTGTTCCGCATGAATTCGAAGCTAAATCATGTGTTTCGCATGATTTCGAAGCTAAATCATTTGTTTCGCATGAATTTGAAGATAAATAGCTTGTTTCGTATGCATTTGAAGCTAAATCGTTTGACTCGCAAGAATTTGAATATAAATAGCTTGTTTCGTATGTATTTGAAGCTAAATCACGTGTTCCGCATGAATTCGAAGCTAAATCATGTGTTTCGCATGAATTCGAAGCTAAATCACTTGTTTCGCATGAATTTGAAGATAAATAGCTTGTTTCGTATGCATTTGAAGCTAAATCGTTTGACTCGCAAGAATTTGAATATAAATAGCTTGTTTCGTTTGTATTTGAAGCTAAATCATGTGTCTTGCAAGAATTTGAATCTACTTAATGTGTTTCGAATGAATTCGAAGCTAAATCATGTTTTTTGCATGAATTCGAACCTAATTCATGTGTTTTGATTGAATATGAAGCTAAATCGTTTGTTTCGTATGCATTTGAAGTTAAATCATGTATTTCGCATAGATTTGAAGCTAATTCATGTGTTTCGAATGAATTCGAAGCTAATTCATGTGTTTTTATTGAATTTGAAGCTAAGTCGCTTATTTCGTATGCATTTGAAGCTAAATCATGTATTTCGAATAGAGTTGAAGCTAATTCATGTGGTTCGAATGAATTCGCAGCTAAATCCTGTGTTTCGCATGAATTTGAAGCTGAATCATGTGTTTCGGATGATTTCGAAGCTAAATCATGTGTTTCGCATGAATTCGAAGCTATATCATGTGATTCGAATGAATTCGAAGCTAAATCATTTGTTTGGCACGAATTTGAAGCTAAATCACGTGTTTCGCATGAATTCGAAGCTGAATCATGTGTTTCGCATGAATTTGAAGCTAAATCATGTGTTTCGAATGAATTCGAAGCTAAATCATTTATTTCGCAGGAATTTGAAGATAAATAGCTTGTTTCGTATGCATTTGAAGCTAAATCGTTTGTCTCGCAAGAATTTGAAGATAAATAGCTTGTTTCGTATGTATTTGAAGCTAAATCATGTGTCTTGCAAGAATTTGAAACTAATTAATGTGTTTCGAATGAATTCGAAGCTAAATCACGTGTTTCGCATGAATTCGAAGCTAAATCATGTGTTTCGCATTAATTCGATGCTGAATAATATGTTTCGCATGAATTTGAAGCTAAATCATATGTTTCGCATGAAATTGAATCTAAAACATGTGTCTCGCATGAATTCGAAGCTAAATCATGTGTTTCGCATGAATTTTAATCTAAATCGTTTGTTTCGCATGAATTCGATGCTGAATCATGTGTTTCGCATGAATTCGAAGCTAAATGATGTGATTCGCATGGATTCGAAGATAAATCATGTGTTTCACATGAATTCGAAGCTGAATCATGTGTGTCGATTCAATTCGAAGCTAAATCATCTGTCTCGCATGAAATTGAATCTAAAACATGTGTCTCGCATGAATTCGAAGCTAAATCATGTGTTTCGCATGAATTTTAATCTAAATCGTGTGTTCAGCATGAATTCGAAGCTAAATCACGTGTTTCGCGTTAATTTGAAGCTAAATCTGGTGTCTCACATGAATATGAAGCTAATTCATGTGTTTCGAATGAATTCGAAGCTAAATGAGGTGATTCGAATGAATCCGAAGCTAAATCATGTGATTTGAATGAATTCGTAGCTAAGTCACATGTTTCGCATGAATTCGAAGCAGAATCAAGTGTTTCGCAAGAATTTGAACCTAAATCATATGTTTCGCATGAATTCGAAGCTAAATCATGTGTTTCGTATGAATTTGAAGCTCAGTCATGTCTTTCGCATGAATTTGAATCTAAGTCATGTGATTCGAATGAATTCGAAGCTAAGTCCTGTGATTCGAATCAATTCGAAGCTAAGTCATGTGATTCGAATGAATTCGAAGCTAAATGAAGTGATTCGAATGAATTCGAAGCTAAATCATGTGATTCGAATGAATTTGAAGCTGAATCATGTGTTTCGGATGATTTCGAAGCTAAATCATGTGTTTCGCATGAATTCGAAGCTAAATCATATGATTCGAATGAATTCGAAGCTAAATCATTTGTTTCGCATGAATTTGAAGCTAAATCACGCGTTTCGCATGAATTCGAAGCTGAATAATGTGTTTCGCATGAATTCGAAGCTAAATCATTTGTTTCGCATGAATTTGAAGATAAATAGCTTGTTTCGTATGCATTTGAAGCTAAATCGTTTGACTCGCAAGAATTTGAATATAAATAGCTTGTTTCGTATGTATTTGAAGCTAAATCATGTGTCTTGTAAGAATTTGAAACTAATTAATGTGTTCCGAATGAATTCGAAGCTAAATCACGTGTTTCGCATGAATTTGAAGCTAAATCATGTGATTCGAATGAATACGAAGCTAAATCATTTGTTTCGCATGAATTTGAAGCTAAATCACGTGTTTCGCAAGAATTCGAAGCTAAATCACGTGTTTCGCATGAATTCGAAGCTAAATCACGTGTTCCGCATGAATTCGAAGCTAAATCATGTGTTCCGCATGAATTCGACGCTAAATCATTTGTTTCGCATGAATTTGAAGATAAATAGCTTGTTTCGTATGCATTTGAAGCTAAATCGTTTGACTCGCAAGAATTTGAATATAAATAGCTTGTTTCGTATGTATTTGAAGCTAAATCATGTGTCTTGCAAGAATTTGAAACTAATTAATGTGTTTCGAATGAATTCGAAGCTAAGTCATGTGATTCGAATGAAATCGAAGCTAAATCATGTGATTCGAACGAATTTGAAGCTGATTCATGTGTTTCGGATGATTTCGAAGCTAAATCATGTGTTTCGCATGAATTCGAAGCTATATCATGTGATTCGAATGAATTCGAAGCTAAATCATTTGTTTGGCACGAATTTGAAGCTAAATCACGTGTTTCGCATGAATTCGAAGCTGAATCATGTGTTTCGCATGAATTTGTCGCTATATTGTTGGTTTCGCTTGAATTTGCAGTTAAATTGATTGTTTCGTATGGATTTGAGGTGTTGTCATGTATTTCGCATGATTTCGGAGCTAAATCATGTATTTCGCATGAATTAGAAGATAAATCATCTGATTCGCATGAGCTTGAATCTAATCCATGCGTTTCGAATGAATTTGAAGCTAAATCATTTGTTTCGCAAGAATTTGAAGATAAATAGCTTGTTTCGTATGCATTTGAAGCTAAATCATGTGTTCCGTATGAATTTGAAGCTGAGCCATGTGTTTCGCATGAATTTAAATCTAAGTCATGTATTTCGCATGAATTCGAAGCTGAATCATGTGCGTCGCATGAATTTGAAGCTAAATCGCGTATTTCGCATGAATTGCAAGCTAAATCATGTATCTCGCAAGAATGTGATCCTAATTCATGTGTTTCGAATGAATTCCAAGATAAAAAATGTGTCTCGCATGAATTCGAAGCTAAATCACGTGTTTCGCATGAATTTGAAGCTAAATAATGTGATTCGAATGAATACGAAGCTAAATTATTTGTTCCGCATGAATTCGAAGCTAAATCACGTGTTCCGCATGAATTCGAAGCTAAATCATGTGTTTCGCATGAATTCGAAGCTAAATCATTTGTTTCGCATGAATTTGAAGATAAATAGCTTGTTTCGTATGCATTTGAAGCTAAATCGTTTGACTCGCAAGAATTTGAATATAAATAGCTTGTTTCGTATGTATTTGAAGCTAAATCATGTGTCTTGCAAGAATTTGAAACTAATTAATGTGTTTCGAATGAATTCGAAGCTAAATCATGTGTTTTGCATGAATTCGAACCTAATTCATGTGTTTTGATTGAATTTGAAGCTAAATCGTTTGTTTCGTATGCATTTGAAGTTAAATCATGTATTTCGCATAGATTTGAAGCTAATTCATGTGTTTCGAATGAATTCGAAGCTAATTCATGTGTTTTTATTGAATTTGAAGCTAAGTCGCTTATTTCGTATGCATTTGAAGCTAAATCATGTATTTCGAATAGAGTTGAAGCTAATTCATGTGGTTCGAATGAATTCGCAGCTAAATCCTGTGTTTCGCATGAATTTGAAGCTGAATCATGTGTTTCGGATGATTTCGAAGCTAAATCATGTGTTTCGCATGAATTCGAAGCTATATCATGTGATTCGAATGAATTCGAAGCTAAATCATTTGTTTGGCACGAATTTGAAGCTAAATCACGTGTTTCGCATGAATTCGAAGCTGAATCATGTGTTCCGCATGAATTCGAAGCTAAATCATGTGTTTCGCATGATTTCGAAGCTAAATCATTTGTTTCGCATGAATTTGAAGATAAATAGCTTGTTTCGTATGCATTTGAAGCTAAATCGTTTGACTCGCAAGAATTTGAATATAAATAGCTTGTTTCGTATGTATTTGAAGCTAAATCACGTGTTCCGCATGAATTCGAAGCTAAATCATGTGTTTCGCATGAATTCGAAGCTAAATCACTTGTTTCGCATGAATTTGAAGATAAATAGCTTGTTTCGTATGCATTTGAAGCTAAATCGTTTGACTCGCAAGAATTTGAATATAAATAGCTTGTTTCGTTTGTATTTGAAGCTAAATCATGTGTCTTGCAAGAATTTGAATCTACTTAATGTGTTTCGAATGAATTCGAAGCTAAATCATGTTTTTTGCATGAATTCGAACCTAATTCATGTGTTTTGATTGAATATGAAGCTAAATCGTTTGTTTCGTATGCATTTGAAGTTAAATCATGTATTTCGCATAGATTTGAAGCTAATTCATGTGTTTCGAATGAATTCGAAGCTAATTCATGTGTTTTTATTGAATTTGAAGCTAAGTCGCTTATTTCGTATGCATTTGAAGCTAAATCATGTATTTCGAATAGAGTTGAAGCTAATTCATGTGGTTCGAATGAATTCGCAGCTAAATCCTGTGTTTCGCATGAATTTGAAGCTGAATCATGTGTTTCGGATGATTTCGAAGCTAAATCATGTGTTTCGCATGAATTCGAAGCTATATCATGTGATTCGAATGAATTCGAAGCTAAATCATTTGTTTGGCACGAATTTGAAGCTAAATCACGTGTTTCGCATGAATTCGAAGCTGAATCATGTGTTTCGCATGAATTTGAAGCTAAATCATGTGTTTCGAATGAATTCGAAGCTAAATCATTTATTTCGCAGGAATTTGAAGATAAATAGCTTGTTTCGTATGCATTTGAAGCTAAATCGTTTGTCTCGCAAGAATTTGAAGATAAATAGCTTGTTTCGTATGTATTTGAAGCTAAATCATGTGTCTTGCAAGAATTTGAAACTAATTAATGTGTTTCGAATGAATTCGAAGCTAAATCACGTGTTTCGCATGAATTCGAAGCTAAATCATGTGTTTCGCATTAATTCGATGCTGAATAATATGTTTCGCATGAATTTGAAGCTAAATCATATGTTTCGCATGAAATTGAATCTAAAACATGTGTCTCGCATGAATTCGAAGCTAAATCATGTGTTTCGCATGAATTTTAATCTAAATCGTTTGTTTCGCATGAATTCGATGCTGAATCATGTGTTTCGCATGAATTCGAAGCTAAATGATGTGATTCGCATGGATTCGAAGATAAATCATGTGTTTCACATGAATTCGAAGCTGAATCATGTGTGTCGATTCAATTCGAAGCTAAATCATCTGTCTCGCATGAAATTGAATCTAAAACATGTGTCTCGCATGAATTCGAAGCTAAATCATGTGTTTCGCATGAATTTTAATCTAAATCGTGTGTTCAGCATGAATTCGAAGCTAAATCACGTGTTTCGCGTTAATTTGAAGCTAAATCTGGTGTCTCACATGAATATGAAGCTAATTCATGTGTTTCGAATGAATTCGAAGCTAAATGAGGTGATTCGAATGAATCCGAAGCTAAATCATGTGATTTGAATGAATTCGTAGCTAAGTCACATGTTTCGCATGAATTCGAAGCAGAATCAAGTGTTTCGCAAGAATTTGAACCTAAATCATATGTTTCGCATGAATTCGAAGCTAAATCATGTGTTTCGTATGAATTTGAAGCTCAGTCATGTCTTTCGCATGAATTTGAATCTAAGTCATGTGATTCGAATGAATTCGAAGCTAAGTCCTGTGATTCGAATCAATTCGAAGCTAAGTCATGTGATTCGAATGAATTCGAAGCTAAATGAAGTGATTCGAATGAATTCGAAGCTAAATCATGTGATTCGAATGAATTTGAAGCTGAATCATGTGTTTCGGATGATTTCGAAGCTAAATCATGTGTTTCGCATGAATTCGAAGCTAAATCATATGATTCGAATGAATTCGAAGCTAAATCATTTGTTTCGCATGAATTTGAAGCTAAATCACGCGTTTCGCATGAATTCGAAGCTGAATAATGTGTTTCGCATGAATTCGAAGCTAAATCATTTGTTTCGCATGAATTTGAAGATAAATAGCTTGTTTCGTATGCATTTGAAGCTAAATCGTTTGACTCGCAAGAATTTGAATATAAATAGCTTGTTTCGTATGTATTTGAAGCTAAATCATGTGTCTTGTAAGAATTTGAAACTAATTAATGTGTTCCGAATGAATTCGAAGCTAAATCACGTGTTTCGCATGAATTTGAAGCTAAATCATGTGATTCGAATGAATACGAAGCTAAATCATTTGTTTCGCATGAATTTGAAGCTAAATCACGTGTTTCGCAAGAATTCGAAGCTAAATCACGTGTTTCGCATGAATTCGAAGCTAAATCACGTGTTCCGCATGAATTCGAAGCTAAATCATGTGTTCCGCATGAATTCGACGCTAAATCATTTGTTTCGCATGAATTTGAAGATAAATAGCTTGTTTCGTATGCATTTGAAGCTAAATCGTTTGACTCGCAAGAATTTGAATATAAATAGCTTGTTTCGTATGTATTTGAAGCTAAATCATGTGTCTTGCAAGAATTTGAAACTAATTAATGTGTTTCGAATGAATTCGAAGCTAAGTCATGTGATTCGAATGAAATCGAAGCTAAATCATGTGATTCGAACGAATTTGAAGCTGATTCATGTGTTTCGGATGATTTCGAAGCTAAATCATGTGTTTCGCATGAATTCGAAGCTATATCATGTGATTCGAATGAATTCGAAGCTAAATCATTTGTTTGGCACGAATTTGAAGCTAAATCACGTGTTTCGCATGAATTCGAAGCTGAATCATGTGTTTCGCATGAATTTGTCGCTATATTGTTGGTTTCGCTTGAATTTGCAGTTAAATTGATTGTTTCGTATGGATTTGAGGTGTTGTCATGTATTTCGCATGATTTCGGAGCTAAATCATGTATTTCGCATGAATTAGAAGATAAATCATCTGATTCGCATGAGCTTGAATCTAATCCATGCGTTTCGAATGAATTTGAAGCTAAATCATTTGTTTCGCAAGAATTTGAAGATAAATAGCTTGTTTCGTATGCATTTGAAGCTAAATCATGTGTTCCGTATGAATTTGAAGCTGAGCCATGTGTTTCGCATGAATTTAAATCTAAGTCATGTATTTCGCATGAATTCGAAGCTGAATCATGTGCGTCGCATGAATTTGAAGCTAAATCGCGTATTTCGCATGAATTGCAAGCTAAATCATGTATCTCGCAAGAATGTGATCCTAATTCATGTGTTTCGAATGAATTCCAAGATAAAAAATGTGTCTCGCATGAATTCGAAGCTAAATCACGTGTTTCGCATGAATTTGAAGCTAAATAATGTGATTCGAATGAATACGAAGCTAAATTATTTGTTCCGCATGAATTCGAAGCTAAATCACGTGTTCCGCATGAATTCGAAGCTAAATCATGTGTTTCGCATGAATTCGAAGCTAAATCATTTGTTTCGCATGAATTTGAAGATAAATAGCTTGTTTCGTATGCATTTGAAGCTAAATCGTTTGACTCGCAAGAATTTGAATATAAATAGCTTGTTTCGTATGTATTTGAAGCTAAATCATGTGTCTTGCAAGAATTTGAAACTAATTAATGTGTTTCGAATGAATTCGAAGCTAAATCATGTGTTTTGCATGAATTCGAACCTAATTCATGTGTTTTGATTGAATTTGAAGCTAAATCGTTTGTTTCGTATGCATTTGAAGTTAAATCATGTATTTCGCATAGATTTGAAGCTAATTCATGTGTTTCGAATGAATTCGAAGCTAATTCATGTGTTTTTATTGAATTTGAAGCTAAGTCGCTTATTTCGTATGCATTTGAAGCTAAATCATGTATTTCGAATAGAGTTGAAGCTAATTCATGTGGTTCGAATGAATTCGCAGCTAAATCCTGTGTTTCGCATGAATTTGAAGCTGAATCATGTGTTTCGGATGATTTCGAAGCTAAATCATGTGTTTCGCATGAATTCGAAGCTATATCATGTGATTCGAATGAATTCGAAGCTAAATCATTTGTTTGGCACGAATTTGAAGCTAAATCACGTGTTTCGCATGAATTCGAAGCTGAATCATGTGTTTCGCATGAATTTGAAGCTAAATCATGTGTTTCGAATGAATTCGAAGCTAAATCATTTGTTTCGCATGAATTTGAAGATAAATGGCTTGTTTCGTATGCATTTGAAGCTAAATCGTTTGACTCGTAAGAATTTGAATATAAATAGCTTGTTTCGTATGCATTTGAAGCTAAATCGTTTGTCTCGCAAGAATTTGAAGATAAATAGCTTGTTTCGTATGTATTTGAAGCTAAATCATGTGTCTTGCAAGAATTTGAAACTAATTAATGTGTTTCGAATGAATTCGAAGCTAAATCACGTGTTTCGCATGAATTCGAAGCTAAATCATGTGTTTCGCATTAATTCGATGCTGAATAATATGTTTCGCATGAATTTGAAGCTAAATCATATGTTTCGCATGAAATTGAATCTAAAACATGTGTCTCGCATGAATTCGAAGCTAAATCATGTGTTTCGCATGAATTTTAATCTAAATCGTTTGTTTCGCATGAATTCGATGCTGAATCATGTGTTTCGCATGAATTCGAAGCTAAATGATGTGATTCGAATGGATTCGAAGATAAATCATGTGTTTCACATGAATTCGAAGCTGAATCATGTGTGTCGATTCAATTCGAAGCTAAATCATCTGTCTCGCATGAAATTGAATCTAAAACATGTGTCTCGCATGAATTCGAAGCTAAATCATGTGTTTCGCATGAATTTTAATCTAAGTCGTGTGTTCAGCATGAATTCGAAGCTAAATCACGTGTTTCGCGTTAATTTGAAGCTAAATCTGGTGTCTCACATGAATATGAAGCTAATTCATGTGTTTCGAATGAATTCGAAGCTAAATGAGGTGATTCGAATGAATCCGAAGCTAAGTCATGTGATTCGAATGAATTCGAAGCTAAGTCCTGTGATTCGAATCAATTCGAAGCTAAATGAAGTGATTCGAATGAATTCGAAGCTAAATCATGTGATTCGAATGAATTTGAAGCTGAATCATGTGTTTCGCATGAATTCGAAGCTAAATCATTTGTTTCGCATGAATTTGAAGATAAATAGCTTGTTTCGTATGCATTTGAAGCTAAATCGTTTGACTCGCAAGAATTTGAATATAAATAGCTTGTTTCGTATGTATTTGAAGCTAAATCATGTGTCTTGTAAGAATTTGAAACTAATTAATGTGTTCCGAATGAATTCGAAGCTAAATCACGTGTTTCGCATGAATTTGAAGCTAAATCATGTGATTCGAATGAATACGAAGCTAAATCATTTGTTTCGCATGAATTTGAAGCTAAATCACGTGTTTCGCAAGAATTCGAAGCTAAATCACGTGTTTCGCATGAATTCGAAGCTAAATCATTTGAAGATAAATAGCTTGTTTCGTATGCATTTGCAGCTAAATCGTTTGACTCGCAAGAATTTGAATATAAATAGCTTGTTTCGTATGCATTTGAAGCTAAATCGTTTGTCTCGCAAGAATTTGAAGATAAATAGCTTGTTTCGTATGTATTTGAAGCTAAATCATGTGTCTTGCAAGAATTTGAAACTAATTAATGTATTTCGAATGAATTCTAATCTAAATCATGTGTTTTCCATGAATTCGAACCTAATTCATGTGTTTTAATTGAATTTTAAGCTAAATCGTTTGTTTCGTATGCATTTGAAGCTAAATCATGTGTTTCGTATGAATTTGAAGCTGAGCCATGTGTTTCGCATGAATTTGAATCTAAGTCATGTGTTTCGCATGAATTCGAAGCTGAATCATGTGCTTCGCATGAATTTGAAACTAAATCACGTATTTTGCTTGAATTTCAAGCTAAATCATGTGTCTCGCATGAATTTGATCCTAATTCATGTGTTTCGAATGAAATCGAAGCCAAATGAAGTGATTTGAATGAATTCGAAGCTAAATCATGTGATTCGAATGAATTTGAAGCTGAATCATGTGTTTCGGATGATTTCGAAGCTAAATCATGTGTTACGCATGAATTCGAAGCTAAATCATGTAATTCGAACGAATTCGAAGCTAAATCATTTGTTTGGCACGAATTTGAAGCTAAATCACTTGTTTCGCATGAATTCGAATCTGAATAATGTGATTCGCATGAACTTGAAGCTATATCACGTGTTTCGCATGAATTTGAATCTAAATCATGTGTTTCGAATGAATTCGAAGCTAAATCGTGTGTTCAGCATGAATTCGAAGCTAAATCACGTGTTTCGCGTTAATTTGAAGCTAAATCTGGTGTCTCACATGAATATGAAGCTAATTCGTGTGTTTCGAATGAATTCGAAGCTAAATCATGTGTTTTGCATGAACTCGAACCTAATTCATGTGTTTTAATTGAATTTGAAGATAAATCGTTTGTTTCGTATGCATTTGAAGCTAAATCATGTATTTCGCATGAATTCGAAGCTGAATCATGTGCGTCGCATGAATTTGAAGCTAAATCACGTATTTCGCATGAATTGCAAGCTAAATCATGTGTCTCGCAAGAATTTGATCCTAATTCATGTGTTTCGAATGAATTCCAAGATAAAAAATGTGTCTCGCATGAATTCGAAGCTAAATCACGTGTTTCGCTTGAATTTGAAGCTAAATCATGTGATTCGAATGAATACGAAGCTAAATTATTTGTTTCGCATGAATTTGAAGCTAAATCACGTGTTTCGCATGAATTCGAAGCTAAATCACGTGTTTCGCATGAATTCGAAGCTAAATCACGTGTTCCGCATGAATTCGAAGCTAAATCATGTGTTTCGCATGAATTTGAAGCTAAATCATGTGTCTCGAATGAATTCGTAGCTAAATCATGTGATTTGAATGAATTCGAAGCTAAGTCACGTGTTCGCATGAATTAGAAGCAGAATCATGTGTGTCGCATGAATTTGAAGCTAAATCATGTGTTTTGCATTATTTTGAAGCTAAATCACGTGTTTCGCAAGAATTCGAACTTGAATCATGTGCTTCGCATGAATTTAAAGCTAAATCACGTGTGTCGCATGAATTCGAAGCTAAAGAATGTGTTTCGAATGAATTCGAAGATAAATCATGTGTTTCGTATGAATTCGAAGCTGAATCAAGTGTATCGCATGAATTCGAAACTAAATCATTTGATTCAAATAAAACTCGAAGCTAAATCTTGCGATTCGAATGAATTCGAAGCTAAATCATGTGTTTCGCACGAATTCGAATCTGAATCATGTGATTCGAACGAATTCGAAGCTGAATCATGTGTTTCGCATGAATTTGAAGCTAAATCATGTGTCTCGAATGAATTCGTAGCTAAATCATGTGATTTGAATGAATTCGAAGCTAAGTCACGTGTTCGCATGAAGTAGAAGCAGAATCATGTGTGTCGCATGAATTTGAAGCTAAATCATGTGTTTTGCATTATTTTGAAGCTAAATCACGTGTTTCGCAAGAATTTGAAGCTAATTCATGTGTTTCGTATGAATTCGAAGCTAAATCATGTGATTCGAATGAATTCGAAGCTGAAGCATATGGTTTGCATTATTTTGAAGCTAAATCTCGTGTTTTGTATTAATTTGATGCTAAATCACGTGTTTCGCAGCAATTCGAAGCTAAATGAAGTGATTCGAATGAATTCGAATCTAATTCATGTGATTCGAATGAATTCGAAACTAAGTCATGTGTTTCGCATGAATTTGTAGCTAAATCATGTGTTTTGCATGAATTTGAAGCTGAATCAAGTGTTTCGCATGAATTCGGGACTAAATCATGTGATTCAAATGAATTCGAAGCTAAATTGTAATTCGAATGAAATCGAAGCTAAATCATGTGTTTCGCATGAATTCGAAGCTAAAGAATGTGTTTCGAATGAATTCGAAGATAAATCATGTGTTTCGCATGAATTTGAAGCTGAATCATGTGTTTTGCATGAATTTGAAGCTAAATCACGTGTTTCGCGTTAATTTGAAGCTAAATCATGTGTCTCACATGAATATGAAGCTAAATCGTGTGTTTCGTATGAATTTGAAGCTCAGTCATGTCTTTCGCATGAATTTGAATCTAAATCATGTGATTCGAATGAATTCGAAGCTAAATCTTGTGATTCGAATGAATTCGAAGCTAAATCATGTGTTTCGCACGAATTCGAATCTGAATCATGTGCTTCGCATGAATTTGAAGCTAAATCACGTGTTCCGCATGAATTTGAAGCTAAATCGTGTGTTTCGTATGAATTTGAAGCTCAGTCATGTCTTTCGCATGAATTTGAATCTAAGTCATGTGTTTCGCATGAAATCGATGCTGAATCATGTGTTTCGAATGAATTCGAAGCCAAATGAAGTGATTCGAATGTATTCGAAGCTAAATCATGTGATTCGAATGAATTCGAAGCTAAGTCATGTGATTCGAATGAATTCGAAGCTAAATGAAGTGATTCCAATGAATCCGTGAGCTAAATCAGGTGATTCGAATGAATTCGAAGCTAAATCATGTGATTTGAATGAATTCGAAGCTAAGACACGTGTTTCGCATGAATTCGAAGCTGAATCATGTGTTTCGCATGAATTTGAAGCTAAATCATGTGTTTTGCCTGAATTTGAAGCTGAATCAAGTGTTTCGCATGAATTCTAAGCTAAATCACGTGTTTCGCATGAATTCGAAGCTAAATCATGTGATTCGAATGAATTCGAAGCTAAATCATGTGTTTCGCACGAATTCGAAGCTGAATCATGTGCTTCGCATGAATTTAAAGCTAAATCACGTGTGTCGCATGAGTTTCAAGCTAAATCATGTGTTTCGCAAGAATTTGAACCTAATTCATGTGTTTCGAATGAATTCAATGCTATATCATGTGTTTCGCATGAATTCGAAGCTAAATCATGTGTCTCGAATGAATTCGTAGCTAAATCATGTGATTTGAATGAATTCGAAGCTAAGTCACGTGTTCGCATGAATTCCAAGCAGAATCATGTGTTTCGCATGAATTTGAAGCTAAATCAAGTGTTTTGCATGAATTTTAAGCTGAATCAAGTGTTTCGCATGAATTCGAAACTAAATCATGTGATTCGAATGAATTCGAAGCTAAATCATGTGATACGAATGAATACGAAGCTAAATCATTTGTTTCGCATGAATTTGAAGCTAAATGACGTGTTTCGCATGAATTCGAAGCTAAATCACGTGTTTCGCATGAATTCGAAGCTAAATCATGTGATTCGAATGAATTCGAAGCTAAATCACGTGTTTCGCACGAATTCGAATCTGAATCATGTGATTCCAACGAATTCGAAGCTGAATCATGTGTTTCGCATGAATTTGAAGCTAAATCATGTGTTTCGCATGAATTCGAAGCTAAAGAATGTGTTTCGAATGAATTCGAAGATAAATCATGTGTTTCGTATGAATTCGAAGCTGAATCAAGTGTTTCGCATGAATTCGAAACTAAATCATGTGATTCAAATAAAATTCGAAGCTAAATCTTGCGATTCGAATGAATTCGAAGCTAAATCATGTGTTTCGCACGAATTCGAATCTGAATCATGTGATTCGAACGAATTCGAAGCTGAATCATGTGTTTCGCATGAATTTGAAGCTAAATCATGTGTCTCGAATGAATTCGTAGCTAAATCATGTGATTTGAATGAATTCGAAGCTAAGTCACATGTTCGCATGAATTATAAGCAGAATCATGTGTGTCGCATGAATTTGAAGCTAAATCATGTGTTTTGCATTATTTTGAGGCTAAATCACGTGTTTCGCAAGAATTTGAAGCTAATTCATGTGTTTCGTATGAATTCGAAGCTAAATCATGTGATTCGAATGAATTCGAAGCTAAGTCACGTGTTTCGCATGAATTCGAAGCTGAATCATGTGTTTCGCATGAATTTGAAGCTAAATCCTGTGTTTTGCCTGAATTTGAAGCTGAATCAAGTGTTTCGCATGAATTCGAAACTAAATCATGTGATTCGAATGAATTCGAAGCTAAATCTTGTCATTCGAATGAATTCGAAGCTAAATCATGTGTTTCGCATGAATTTGAAGCTAAATCATTTGTTTTGCATTATTTTGAAGCTAAATCACGTGTTTCGCAAGAATTTGAAGCTAATTCATGTGTTTCGTATGAATTCGAAGCTAAATCATGTGATTCGAATGAATTCGAAGCTGAATCACGTGTTTCGCATTAATTTGTAGCTAAATCTTGTGTCTCACAATAATTTGAAGCAAATTCATGTGTTTCGAATGAATTCGAAGCTAAATGAAGTGATTCGAATGAATTCGAAACTAAATCATGTGATTCGCATGAATTTGAAGCTAAATCACGTGTTTCGCATGAATTTGAAGCTAAATCATGTCTCTTGCAAGAATTTGAACCTAAATCATGTGTTTCGCATGAATTCGAAGCTAAATCATGTGATTTGAATGAATTCGAAGCTAAGTCACGTGTTTCGCATGAATTCGAAGCTGAATCATGTGTTTCGCATGAATTTGAAGCTAAATCATGTGTTTTGCCTGAATTTGAAGCTGAATCAAGTGTTTCGCATGAATTCGAAACTAAATCATTTGATTCGAATGAATTCGAAGCTAAATCTTTTGATTCGAATGAATTCGAAGCTAAACCATTTGTTTCGGATTGATTTGAAGCTAAGCCTTCTACTTCGCATTAATTTGATGCTAAATCATATGTTTCGCATGGATTTGAAACTAACTCGTTTGTTTCGTCTTCATTTGAAGCTGTTTCATTTATATCGCAAGTATTTGAAGCTAAACCATTTGTTTCGGATGGATTTGAAGATAAGCCTTCTACTTCGCATTGATTTAAATCTAAATCGTATGTATGGCATGGATTTGAAGCTAACTCGTCTGTTTCGCATGCTGTTGAAGCTAAATCATGTTTATCACAAGTATCTGAATCTAAACCATCTGTTTCGCAAGAATATGAAGCTAAACCATGTGTTTCGCATGAATTTGAAGCTAAATGATGTGTTTCGCTTGGTTTTGTAGCTGACTCTTTTGTTTCGCCTGCATTTGAAGATAAATCATGTATAGCACAAGTATTTGAAGCTAAACCATTTGTTTCGCATGGATTTGAAGATAAGCCTTCTACTTCGCATTGATTTGAAGCTAACTCGATTGTTTCGCCTGCATTTGAAGCTATATCACTTATATCGCAATTATCTGAAGATAAATCATTTGTTTCTCATGTATTTGAAGCTAAGTCTTCCACTTCGCTTTGATTTGAACCTAAATAATGTGTTTCGCTTCGACTTGAAGGTAAAACGTTTGTTTCGCATGCAGCTGAAGCTGAATCATGTATATCACAAGTATTTGAAGCTAAACCATTTGTTTCGCATGAATTTGAAGCTAAGCCTTCTACTTCGCTTTGATTTGAAGCTAAATCATGTGTTTCGCTTGGTTTTGAAGCTAACTCGTTTGTTCCGCATGCAGTTGAAGCTAAATCATGCATATCACAAGTATTTGAAGCTAAACCATTTGTTTCGCATGGATTTGAAGATAAGCCTTCTACTTCGCATTGATTTGAAGCTAACTCGATTGTTTCGCCAGCATTTGAAGCTATATCACTTATATCGCAATTATCTGAAGATAAATCATTTGTTTCTCATGTGTTTGAAGCTAAGCCTTCTACTTCGCATTGATTCGAAGCTAAATCATGTGAATCGCATGGATTTTAAGCTAACTCGTTTGATTCGCATGCATTTGAAGCTAAATCATGTATATCACGAGTATTTGAAACTAAACCATTTGTTTCGGATTGATTTGAAGCTAAGCCTTCTACTTCGCATTGATTTGATGCTAAATCATATGTTTCGCATGGATTTGAAACTAACTCGTTTGTTTCGTCTTCATTTGAAGCTGTTTCATTTATATCGCAAGTATTTGAAGCTAAACCATTTGTTTCGGATGGATTTGAAGATAAACCTTCTACTTCGCATTGATTTAAATCAAAATCGTATGTATGGCATGGATTTGAAGCTAACTCGTTTGTTTCGCATGCTGTTGAAGCTAAATCATGTTTATCACAAGTATCTGAATCTAAACCATCTGTTTCGCAAGAATATGAAGCTAAACCATGTGTTTCGCATGAATTTGAAGCTAAATGATGTGTTTCGCGTGGTTTTGAAGCTAACTCTTTTGTTTCGCCTGCATTTGAAGATAAATCATGCATATCACAAGTATTTGAAGCTAAACCATTTGTTTCGCATGGATTTGAAGATAAGCCTCCTACTTCGCATTGATTTGAAGCTAAGTCTTCTACTTCGCATTGATTTGGAGGTAAATCATGTGTTTCGCTTGGATTTGAAGCTAAGCCTTCTACTTCGCTTTGATTTGAAGGTAAATCATGTGTTTCGCTTGGTTTTCAAGCTAACTCGTTTGATTCGCATGCAGTTGAAGCTAAATCATGCATATCACAAGTATTTGAAGCTAAACCATTTGTTTCGCATGAATTTGAATCTAAGTCTTCTACTTCGCATTGATTTGAAGCTAAGTCTTCTACTTCGCATTGATTTGGAGGTAAATCATGTGTTTCGCTTGGTTTTGAAGCTAACTCGTTTGTTTCGCATGCAGTTGAAGCTAAATCATGCATATCACAAGTACTTGAAGCTAAACCATTTGTTTCGCATGAATTTGTATCTAAGCCTTCTACTTCGCATTGATTTGAAGCTAAGTCTTCTACTTCGCATTGATCTGGAGGTAAATCATGTGTTTCGCTTGGATTTGAAGATAACTCGTTTGTTTCGATTGCAGTTGAAGCTAAATCATGTTTATCACAAGTATCTGAATATAAACCATCTGTGTCGCATGAATATTGAGCTAAACCATGTATTTCGCATGAATTTGAAGCTAAATGATGTGTTTCGCATGGATATGAAGCTAGCTCTTTTGTTTCGCCTGCATTTGAAGATAAATCATGTATATCATAAGTATTTGAAGCTCAACCGTTTGATTCGCATGGATTTGAAGCTATCCCTTCTACTTCGCATTGATTTGCAGCTAAATTATGTGTTTCGCTTGGTGTTGAAGCTAACTCGATTGTTTCGCATGCAGTTGAAGCTAAATCATGTGTAGCACAAGTATTTGAAGGTAAACCGTTTGCTTCACATGGATTTGAAGATATGCCTTCTACTTCGCATTGATTTGAAGCTAAATCATGTGTTTCGCTGTGATTTGAAGCTAACACGTTTGTTTCGCATGCAGTTGAAGCTAAATCATGTTTATCAAAACTATTAAAAGCTAAACCATTTGTTTCGCATGGATTTGAAGATAATCCTCCTACTTCGCATTGATTTGAAGCTAAGTCTTCTAATTCGCATTGATTTGCACCTAAATTATGTGTTTCGCTTGGTGTTGAAGCTAACTCGATTGTTTCGCATGCAGTTGAAGCTAAATCATGTGTAGCACAAGTATTTGAAGGTAAACCGTTTGCTTCACATGGATTTGAAGATATGCCTTCTACTTCGCATTGATTTGAAGCTAAATCATGTGTTTCGCTGTGATTTGAAGCTAACACGTTTGTTTCGCATGCAGTTGAAGCTAAATCATGTTTATCAAAACTATTAAAAGCTAAACCATTTGTTTCGCATGGATTTGAAGATAATCCTCCTACTTCGCATTGATTTGAAGCTAAGTCTTCTACTTCGCATTGATTTGGAGGTAAATCATGTGTTTCGCTTGGATTTGAAGCTAAGCCTTCTACTTCGCTTTGATTTGAAGCTAAATCATGTGTTTCGCTTGGTTTTGAAGCTAACTCGTTTGTTTCGCATGCAGTTGAAGCTAAATCATGCATATCACAAGTATTTGAAGCTAAACCATTTGTTTCGCATGGATTTGAAGATAAGCCTTCTACTTCGCATTGATTTGAAGCTAACTCGATTGTTTCGCCAGCATTTGAAGCTATATCACTTATATCGCAATTATCTGAAGATAAATCATTTGTTTCTCATGTGTTTGAAGCTAAGCCTTCTACTTCGCATTGATTCGAAGCTAAATCATGTGAATCGCATGGATTTGAAGCTAACTCGTTTGATTCGGATGCATTTGAAGCTAAATCATGTATATCACGAGTATTTGAAACTAAACCATTTGTTTCGGATTGATTTGAAGCTAAGCCTTCTACTTCGCATTGATTTGATGCTAAATCATATGTTTCGCATGGATTTGAAACTAACTCGTTTGTTTCGTCTTCATTTGAAGCTGTTTCATTTATATCGCAAGTATTTGAAGCTAAACCATTTGTTTCGGATGGATTTGAAGATAAGCCTTCTACTTCGCATTGATTTAAATCAAAATCGTATGTATGGCATGGATTTGAAGCTAACTCGTTTGTTTCGCATGCTGTTGAAGCTAAATCATGTTTATCACAAGTATCTGAATCTAAACCATCTGTTTCGCAAGAATATGAAGCTAAACCATGTGTTTCGCATGAATTTGAAGCTAAATGATGTGTTTCGCGTGGTTTTGAAGCTAACTCTTTTGTTTCGCCTGCATTTGAAGATAAATCATGCATATCACAAGTATTTGAAGCTAAACCATTTGTTTCGCATGGATTTGAAGATAAGCCTCCTACTTCGCATTGATTTGAAGCTAAGTCTTCTACTTCGCATTGTTTTGGAGGTAAATCATGTGTTTCGCTTGGATTTGAAGCTAAGCCTTCTACTTCGCTTTGATTTGAAGGTAAATCATGTGTTTCGCTTGGTTTTCAAGCTAACTCGTTTGATTCGCATGCAGTTGAAGCTAAATCATGCATATCACAAGTATTTGAAGCTAAACCATTTGTTTCGCATGAATTTGAATCTAAGTCTTCTACTTCGCATTGATTTGAAGCTAAGTCTTCTACTTCGCATTGATTTGGAGGTAAATCATGTGTTTCGCTTGGTTTTGAAGCTAACTCGTTTGTTTCGCATGCAGTTGAAGCTAAATCATGCATATCACAAGTATTTGAAGCTAAACCATTTGTTTCGCATGAATTTGTATCTAAGCCTTCTACTTCGCATTGATTTGAAGCTAAGTCTTCTACTTCGCATTGATCTGGAGGTAAATCATGTGTTTCGCTTGGATTTGAAGGTAAAGCGTTTGTTTCGCATGCAGTTGAAGCTAAATCATGTATATCACAAGTATTTGAAGCTAAACCATTTGTTTCGCATGAATTTGAAGCAAAGCCTTCAACTTCGCATTGATTTTAAGATAAATCATGTGTTTCGCTTGGATTTGATGCTAACACGTTTGTTTAGCATGCACTTGAAGCTAAAACATGTACATCACAAGTATCTGGATCTAATCCATCTGTTTCGCAAGAATATTAAGCTATGAAGCTAATCCATGTGATTTGTATGAATTTGAAGCTAAATCATGTGTTTCGCATGGATTTGAAGCTGTATCACTTATATCGCAATTATCTGAAGATAAATCATTTGTTTCTCACGTATTTGAAGCTAAGCCTTCCACTTCGCATTGATTTGAAGCTAACTCGATTGTTTCGCCTGCATATGAAGCTATATCACTTATATCGCAATTATCTGAAGATAAATCATTTGTTTCTCATGTATTTGAAGCTAAGCCGTCTATTTCGCATTGATTTGAAGCTAAATCATATGTTTCGCATGGATTTGAAGCTAACTCGTTTTTTTCGCCTGTATTTAAAGATAAATCATGTATACCACAAGTATTTGAAGCTAAACCATTCGCTTCGCACGGATTTGAAGCAAAGCCTTCAACTTCGCATTGATTTGAAGATAAATCATGTGTTTCGCTTGGATTTGATGCTATCACGTTTGTTTCGCATGCAGTTGAAGCTAAATCATGTATATCACAAGTATTTGAAGCTAAACCATTTGTTTCACTTTGATTTGATGATTAGCATTCTACGTCGCATTGATTTGAAGCTAAGCCTTCTATTTCGCACTGATTTGAAGCTAAATCATGTTTTTCGCTTGGATTTGAAACTAAGCCTTCTACTTCGCATTGATTTGATGCTAAATCATGTGCTTCGCATGGATTTGAAGCTAACTCGTTTGTTTCGCATGCCGTTGATGCTAAATCATGTATATCACAAGTATTTGAAGCTGAGCCATTTGATTCTCGTGAAAATTAAGCTAAACCATGTGTTTCGCTTGGATTTGAAGCTAAGCCTTCTACTTCGCATTGATTTGAAGCTAAATCATGTGTTTCGCTTGGATTTGGAGCTAACTCGTTTGTTTCGCATACATTTGAAGCTAAATCACGTATATCACAATTATTTGAAGCTAAACTATTTGTTTCGCATGGATTCGATGGTCGGCCTTCTATTTCGCATAGATTTGAAGCTAAATCATGTATATCACAAGTATTTGTAGCAAAACCATTTGTTTCGCATGGATTTTAAGCTAAGCCTTCTACTTCGCTTTGATTTGAAGCTAAATCACGTGTTTCGCATGGATTTGAAGCTAACTTGTTTGTTTCGCATGCAGTTGAAGCTAAATCATGTATATCACAAGTATTTGTATCAAAACCATTTGTTTCGCATGGATTTGATGCTAAGCCTTCTACTTCGCATTGATTTGAAGCTAAATCATATGTTTCGCTTGGATTTGAAGGTAACACGTTTGTTTCACTTGCAGTTGAAGCTCAATCATGAATATCACAAGTATTTGAAGCTGAACAATTTGTTTCGCATGAATACTAAGTTAAACCATGTGTTTCGCATGAGTATTAAGCTAAACCATGTTTTTGTAATGAATTTGAAGCTAAATCATGTGTTTCGCATGAATTTGAAGCCAACTCGTTTGTTTCGCCTGCAGTTGATTCTAAATCATGTATTTTACAAGTATTTGAACCTAAAGCATTTGTTCCTCACGTATTTGATGCTAAGCCTTCCACTTCGCATTGATGTGAAGCTAAATCATGTGTTTCGCTTGGATTTGAAGCTAACTCGATTGTTTCGAATGCAGTTGATGCTAAATCATGTATATCACAAGTATTTGAAGCTGAACCATTTGATTCTCGTGAAAATTAAGCTAAACCATATGTTTCGCTTGGATTTGAAGCTAAGCCTTCTACTTCGCATTGATTTGAAGCTAAATCATGTGTTTCGCTTGGATTTGAAGCTAATACGGTTATTTTGAATGCAGTTGAAGCTAAATCATGTATATCACAAGTATTTGAAGCTGAACAATTTGTTTCGCATGAATATTAAGTTAAACCATGTGTTTCGCATGAGTATTAAGCTAAACCATGTGATTCGCATTGATTTGAAGCTAAATCATGTGCTTCGCATGGATTTGAAGCTAACTCGTTTGTTTCGCATACATTTGAAGCTAAATCACGTATATCACAAGTATTTGAAGCTAAACCATTTGTTTCGCATGGATTCGAAAATCAGCCTTCTATTTCGCATTGATTTGAATCTAAATCATGAGTTTCGCATGGATTTGAAGCTAACTCGTTTGTTTCGCATGGATTTGAAGCTAACTCATTTGTTTCGCATGCAGTTGAATCAAAATCATGTATATCACTAGTATTTGAAGCTGAACCATTTGATTCTCGTGAAAATTAAGCTAAACCATATGTTTCGCTTGGATTTGAAGCTAAGCCTTCTACTTCGCATTGATTTGAAGCTAAATCATGTGTTTCGCATGAATTTGAATCTAACTCGTTTGTTTTGCTTGCATTCGAAGCTATATCTCTTACATTCGCAAGTATTTGAAGTTCAATCATTCGTTTCGCATGGATTTGAAGCTAAGGCTTCTAGTTCGCATTAATTTGAAGCTAAATCATGTGTTTCGCTTGGATTTGAATTTAATACGGTTATTTTGAATGCAGTTGAAGCTAAATCATGTATATCACAAGTATTTGAAGCTGAACAATTTGTTTCGCATGAATATTAAGTTAAACCATGTGTTTCGCATGAGTATTAAGCTAAACCATGTGATTCGCATTGATTTGAAGCTAAATCATGTGCCTCGCATGGATTTGAAGCTAACTCGTTTGTTTCGCATACATTTGAAGCTAAATCACGTATATCACAACTATTTGAAGCTAAACTATTTGTTTCGCATGGATTCGATGATCAGCCTTCTATTTCGCATAGATTTGAAGCTAAATCATGTATATCACAAGTATTTGTAGCAAAACCATTTGTTTCGCATGGATTTGAAGCTAAGCCTTCTACTTCGCTTTGATTTGAAGCTAAATCATGTGTTCCGCATGGATTTGAAGCTAACTTGTTTGTTTCGCATGCAGTTGAAGCTAAATCATGTATATCACAAGTATTTGTATCAAAACCATTTGTTTCGCATGGATTTGAAGCTAAGCCTTCTACTTCGCATTGATTTGAAGATAAATCATGCGTTTCGCATGGATTTGAAGCTAACTCGTTTGTTTCGCATGCCGTTGATGCTAAATCATGTATATCACAAGTATTTGAAGCTGAACCATTTGATTCTCGTGAAAATTAAGCTAAACCATGTGTTTCGCTTGGATTTGGAGCTATCTCGTTTGTTTCGCATACATTTGAAGCTAAATCATGTATATCACAAGTAATTGAACCAAAACCATTTGATTCGCATGGATTTGAAACAAAGCCTTCTACTTCGCATTGATTTGAAGCTAAATCATGTTTTTCGCTTGGATTTGAAACTAAGCCTTCTACTTCGCATTGAATTGAAGCTAAATCATTTGTTTCGCATGAATTTGAATCTAACTCGTTTGTTTTGCTTGCATTCGAAGCTATATCTCTTACATTCGCAAGTATTTGAAGTTCAATCATTCGTTTCGCATGGATTTGAAGCTAAGGCTTCTAGTTCGCATTGATTTGAAGCTAAATCATGTGTTTCGCTTGGATTTGAAGCTAATTCGGTAATTTTGGATGCAGTTGAAGCTAAATCATTTATATCACAGGTATTTGAAGCTGAACAATTTGTTTCGCATGAATACTAAGTTAAACCATGTGTTTCGCATTGATTTGAAGCTAAATCATGTGCCTCGCATGGATTTGAAGCTAACTCGTTTGTTTCGCATACATTTGAAGCTAAATCACGTATATCACAACTATTTGAAGCTAAACTATTTGTTTCGCATGGATTCGATGATCAGCCTTCTATTTCGCATAGATTTGAAGCTAAATCATGTATATCACAAGTATTTGTAGCAAAACCATTTGTTTCGCATGGATTTGAAGCTAAGCCTTCTACTTCGCTTTGATTTGAAGCTAAATCATGTGTTCCGCATGGATTTGAAGCTAACTTGTTTGTTTCGCATGCAGTTGAAGCTAAATCATGTATATCACAAGTATTTGTATCAAAACCATTCGTTTCGCATGGATTTGAAGCTAAGCCTTCTACTTCGCATTGATTTGAAGATAAATCATGCGTTTCGCATGGATTTGAAGCTAACTCGTTTGTTTCGCATGCCGTTGATGCTAAATCATGTATATCACAAGTATTTGAAGCTGAACCATTTGATTCTCGTGAAAATTAAGCTAAACCATGTGTTTCGCTTGGATTTGGAGCTATCTCGTTTGTTTCGCATACATTTGAAGCTAAATCATGTATATCACAAGTAATTGAACCAAAACCATTTGATTCGCATGGATTTGAAACAAAGCCTTCTACTTCGCATTGATTTGAAGCTAAATCATGTTTTTCGCTTGGATTTGAAACTAAGCCTTCTACTTCGCATTGAATTGAAGCTAAATCATTTGTTTCGCATGAATTTGAATCTAACTCGTTTGTTTTGCTTGCATTCGAAGCTATATCTCTTACATTCGCAAGTATTTGAAGTTCAATCATTCGTTTCGCATGGATTTGAAGCTAAGGCTTCTAGTTCGCATTGATTTGAAGCTAAATCATGTGTTTCGCTTGGATTTGAAGCTAATTCGGTAATTTTGGATGCAGTTGAAGCTAAATCATTTATATCACAGGTATTTGAAGCTGAACAATTTGTTTCGCATGAATATTAAGTTAAACCATGTGTTTCGCATGAGTATTAAGCTAAACCATGTGATTCGCATTGATTTGAAGCTAAATCATGTGCTTCGCATGGATTTGAAGCTAACTCGTTTGTTTCGCATACATTTGAAGCTAAATCACGTATATCACAACTATTTGAAGCTAAACTATTTGTTTCGCATGGATTCGATGATCAGCCTTCTATTTCGCATAGATTTGAAGCTAAATCATGTGATTCGAATTGATTTGAAGCTAACTCGTCTGTGTCGTCTGCATTTGAAGCTATATCACTTATATTCACAAGTATTTGAAGCTAAACCATTCGTTTTGCATGAATTTGAAGCTAAGCGTCCTACTTCGCAATAATTTGAAGCTAAATCGTGTGTTTCGCTTGCATTTGAAGCTAACTCGTTTGTTTCGCATGCAGTTGAAGCTTCATCATGTTTATCACAAGTATCTGAATCTAAACCATCTGTTTCGCATGAATATTAAGCTAAACCATGTGTTTCGGATGAATTTGAAACTAAATCACGTGTTTCGCTTGGATTTGAAGCTAACTCGTATGTTTCGCCTGCAGTTGATGCTAAATCATGTGTATCACAGTAATTTGAAGATAAACCACTTGTTTCGCATTGATGTGAAGCTAAGCCTTCTACTTCGCATTGATTTGGAGCTAAATCTTGTGTTTCGTATGGATTTGAAGCTAACTCTGTTGTTTCGCCTGCATTCGAAGTTATATCACGTATAATCGCAAGAATTTGAAGCTCAGTCATTCGTTCCGTATGGATTTGAAGCTAAGCCTTCTACTTCGCAATGATTTGAAGCTAAATCATGTGATTCCCATGGATTTGAAGCTAACCCGTTTGTTTCGCCTGCATTTGAAGCTATTTCACTTATATTCGTAAGTACTTGTAAGTTAATCATTCGCTTCGCATGGATTAGCAGCTAAGCCTTCAACTTCGCAAGTATTTGAAGCTCAGTCATCCGTTTCGCATGGATTTGAAGCTAAGCCTTCTACTTCGCATTGATTTGAAGCTAAATCATGTGTTTCGCTTGGATTTGAAGCTAATACGGTTATTTTGAATGCAGTTGAAGCTAAATCATGTATATCACAAGTATTTGAAGCTGAACAATTTGTTTAGCATGAATATTAAGTTAAACCATGTGTTTCGCATGAGTATTAAGCTAAACCATGTGATTCGCATTGATTTGAAGCTAAATCATGTGCCTCGCATGGATTTGAAGCTAACTCGTTTGTTTCGCATACATTTGAAGCTAAATCACGTATATCACAACTATTTGAAGCTAAACTATTTGTTTCGCATGGATTCGATGATCAGCCTTCTACATCGCATTGATTTGAAGCTAAATCATGTGTTTCGCTTGGATTTGAAACTAAGCCGTCTACTTCGCATTGATTTGAAGCTAAATCATGTGTTTCGCTTGGATTTGAAACTAAGACTTCTACGTCGCACTGATTTGAAGCTAAATCATGTGTTTGGTTTGGATTTGAAGGTAACACGTTAGTTTCGCACGCAGATGAAGCTAAACCAAGTATATCACAAGTATTTGAAGCTGAACCATTTGATTCGCATGAATATTAAGCTAAACCATGTGTTTCGCACGAATATTAAGCTAAACCATGTGTTTCGCATGAATTTGCAGCTAAATGATGTGTTTCACATGGATTTGAAGCTAACTCGTTTGTTTCGCCTGCATTTGAAGCTATATTACTTATATCGCAAGTATTTGAAGCTAAATCATTTGTGTCGCATGGATTTGCAGCTAAGACTTCTATTTCGCATTGATTTGAACCTAAATCAACCGTTTCGCATGTATTTGAAGCTATCTCGTTTGTTTCGCCTGCATTTGAAGCTATATCACTTATATTCGCAAGTATTTGAAGGTCAATCATTCGTTTCGCATGAATTTGAAGCTAAGCCTTCTACTTCGCATTGATTTTAAGCTAAATCATGTGTTTCGCTTGGATTTGAAGCTAAGCCTTCTACTTCGCATTGATTGGAAGCTAAATCTTGTGTTTGGTATGGATTTGAAACTAACACGGTTGTTTCGCCTGCATTCGAAGTTATATCACATATAATCGCAAGTATTTGAAGCCCAGTCATCCGTTTCGCATGGATTTGAAGCTAAGCCTTCTACTTCGCATTGATTTGAAGCTAAATCATATGTTTCGCTTGGATTTGAAGGTAACACGTTTGTTTCACTTGCAGTTGAAGCTCAATCATGTATATCACAAGTATTTGAAGCTGAACAATTTGTTTCGCATGAATACTAAGTTAAACCATGTGTTTCGCATGCGTATTAAGCTAAACCATGTTTTTGTAATGAATTTGAAGCTAAATCATGTGTTTCGCATGGATTTGAAGCCAACTCGTTTGATTCGCCTCCAGTTGATTCTAAATCATGTATTTTACAAGTATTTGAACCTAAACCATTTGTTCCTCATGTATTTGAAGCTAAGCCTTCCACTTTGCATTGATGTGAAGCTAAATCATGTGTTTCGCTTGGATTTGAAGCTAACTCGATTGTTTCGAATGCAGTTGATGCTAAATCATGTATATCACAAGTATTTGAAGCTGAACCATTTGATTCTCGTGAAAATTAAGTTAAACCACGTGTTTCGCTTGGATTTGAAGCTAAGCCTTCTACTTCGCATTGATTTGAAGCTAAATCATGTGTTTCGCTTGGATTTGGAGCTATCTCGTTTGTTTCACATACATTTGAAGCTAAATCATGTATATCACAAGTAATTGAAGCAAAACCATTTGATTCGCATGGATTTGAAACAAAGCCTTCTACTTCGCATTGATTTGAAGCTAAATCATGTTTTTCGCTTGGATTTGAAACTAAGCCTTCTACTTCCCATTGAATTGAAGCTAAATCATGTGTTTCGCATGAATTTGAATCTAACTCGTTTGTTTTGCTTGCATTCGAAGCTATATCTCTTACATTCGCAAGTATTTGAAGTTCAATCATTCGTTTCGCATGGATTTGAAGCTAAGGCTTCTAGTTCGCATTGATTTGAAGCTAAATCATGTGTTTCGCTTGGATTTGAAGCTAACTCGATTGTTTCGAATGCAGTTGATGCTAAATCATGTATATCACAAGTATTTGAAGCTGAACCATTCGTTTCGCATGGGTTTGAAGCTTATCTTTCTACATCGCATGAATTTGAACTAAATCAGGTGTTTCGCTTGGATTTGAAGCGAACTCATTTGTTTCGCATGCAGTTGAAGCTAAATCATGTATATCACAAGTATTCGAAGCTAATCCATTTGATTCGCATGGATTTGAAGCTAAGCCCTCTACTTCGCATTGATTTGAAACTAAAGCATGTGTTTCGCTTGTATTTGAAGCTCACTCGTTTGTTTCGCATGCAGTTGAAGCTAAATCATGTATATCACAAGTATTTGAAGCTGAACCATTTGATTCTCGTGAAAATTAAGCTAAACCATGTGTTTCGCTTGGATTTGAAGCTAAGCCTTCTATTTCGCTTTGATTTGAAGATAAATCATGTGTTAGGCTTGATTTGAAACTAAGCCTTCTACTTCGCATTGATTGGAAGCTAAAACTTGTGTTTGGTATGGATTTGAAGCTAACTCGTTTGTTTCGCCTGCATTCGAAGTTATATCACGTATAATCGCAAGTATTTGAAGCCCAGTAATCCGTTTCGCATGGATTTGAAGCTAAGCCTTCTACTTCGCATTGATTTGAAGCTAAATCATGTCTTTCGCTTGGATTTGAAACTAAGCCTTCTACTTCGCATTGATTTGAAGCTAAATCATGTCTTTCGCTTGGATTTGAAACTAAGCCTTCTACTTCGCATTGAATTGAAGCTAAATCATGTGTTCGCATGAATTTGAATCTAACTCGTTTGTTTTGCTTGAATTCGAAACTATATCTCTTACATTCGCAAGTATTTGAAGTTCAATCATTCGTTTCGCATGGATTTGAAGCTAAGGCTTCTAGTTCGCATTGATTTGAAGCTAAATCATGTGCTTCGCTCGGATTTGAAGCTAATTCGGTTATTTCGGATGCAGTTGAAGCTAAATCATGTATATCACAAGTATTTGAAGCTGAACAATTTGTTTCGCATGAATATTAAGTTAAACCATGTGTTTCGCATGAGTATTAATCTAAACCATGTGATTCGCATTGATTTGAAGCTAAATCATGTGCTTCGCATGGATTTGAACCTAACTCGTTTGTTCCGCATACATTTGAAGCCAAATCACGTATATCAAACTATTTGAAGCTAAACTATTTGTTTCGCATGTATTCGATGATCAGCCTTCTATTTCGCATAGATTTGAAGCTAAATCATGTATATCACAAGTATTTGTAGCAAAACCATTTGTTTCGCATGGATTTGAAGCTAAGCCTTCTACTTCGCTTTGATTTGAAGCTAAATCATGTGTTTCGCTTGGATTTGAAACTAAGCCTTCTACTTCGCATTGATTTGAAGCTAAATCATGTGTTTCGCTTGATTTGGAGCTAACTCGTATGTTTCGCATACATTTGAAGCTAAATCATGTATATCACTAGTATTTGAAGCAAAACCATTTGATTCGCATGGATTTGAAACAAAGCCTTCTACTTCGCATTGATTTGAAGCTAAATCATGTTTTTCGCTTGGATTTGAAACTAAGCCTTCTACTTCGCATTGAATTGAAGCTAAATCATGTGTTTCGCATGAATTTGAATCTAACTCGTTTGTTTTGCTTGAATTCGAAGCTATATCTCTTACATTCGCAAGTATTTGAAGTTGAATCATCCGATTCGCATGGATTTTAAGCTAAGCCTTCTACTTCGCATTGATTTGAAGCTAAATCATGTGTTTCGCTTGGATTTGAAGCTAACTCGTTTGTTTCGCATACATTTGAAGCTAAATCACGTATATCACAATTATTTGAAGCTAAATTATTTGTTTCGCATGGATTCGATGATCAGCATTCTATTTCGCATAGATTTGAAGCTAAATCATGTATATCACAAGTATTTGTAGCAAAACCATTTGTTTCGCATGGATTTGAAGCTAAGCCTTCTACTTCGCATTGATTTAAATCTTAATCGTGTGTATGGCATGGATTTGAAGCTAACTCGTTTGTTTCGTCTTCATTTGAAGCTGTTTCATTTATATCGCAAGTATTTGAAGCTAAACCATTTGTTTCGCATGGATTTGAAGATAAACCTTCTACTTCGCATTAATTTGAAGCTAAATCCTGTGTTTCGCTTGCATTTGAAGCTAACTCGTTTGTCTCGCATGCTGTTCAAGCTAAATCATGTATATCACAAGTATTTGAAGCTAATCCATTTGATTCGCATGGATTTGAAGCTAAGCCCTCTACTTCGCATTGATTTGAAGCTAAAGCATGTGTTTCGCTTGTATTTGAAGCTCACTCGTTTGTTTTGCATGCAGTTGAAGCTAAATCATGTATATCACAAGTATTTGAAGCTGAACCATTTGATTCTCGTGAAAATTAAGCTAAACCATGTGTTTCGCTTGGATTTGAAGCTAAGCCTTCTACTTCGCATTGATTTGAAGCTAAATCATGTGTTAGGCTTGGATTTGAAACTAAGCCTTCTACTTCGCATTGATTGGAAGCTAAAACTTGTGTTTAGTATGGATTTGAAGCTAACTCGTTTGTTTGGCCTGCATTCGAAGTTATATCACGTATAATCGCAAGTATTTGAAGCCCAGTCATCCGTTTCGCATGGATTTGAAGCTAAGCCTTCTACTTCGCATTGATTTGAAGCTAAATCATGTCTTTCGCTTGGATTTGAAACTAAGCCTTCTACTTCGCATTGATTTGAAGCTAAATCATGTCTTTCGCTTGGATTTGAAGCTAAGCCTTCTACTTCGCATTGAATTGAAGCTAAATCATGTGTTTCGCATGAATTTGAATCTAACTCGTTTGTTTTGCTTGAATTCGAAGCTATATCTCTTACATTCGTAAGTATTTGAAGTTCAATCATTCGTTTCGCATGGATTTGAAGCTAAGGCTTCTAGTTCGCATTGATTTGAAGCTAAATCATGTGTTTCGCTTGGATTTGAAGCTAATTCGGTTATTTCGGATGCAGTTGAAGCTAAATCATGTATATCACAAGTATTAGAAGCTGAACAATTTGTTTCGCATGAATATTAAGTTAAACCATGTGTTTCGCATGAGTATTAAGCTAAACCATGTGATTCGCATTGATTTGAAGCTAAATCATGTGCTTCGCATGGATTTGAAGCTAACTCGTTTGTTTCGCATACATTTGAAGCTAAATCACGTATATCAAACTATTTGAAGCTAAACAATTTGTTTCGCATGGATTCGATGATCAGCCTTCTATTTCGCATAGACTTGAAGCTAAATCATGTATATCACAAGTATTTGTAGCAAAACCATTTGTTTCGCATGGATTTGAAGCTAAGCCTTCTACTTCGCTTTGATTTGAAGCTAAATCATGTGCTTCGCATGGATTTGAAGCTAACTCGTTTGTTTCGCATGCAGTTGATGCTAAATCATGTATATCACAAGTATTTGAAGCTGAACCATTTGATTCTCGTGAAAATTAAGCTAAACCATGTGTTTCGCTTGGATTTGAAGCTAAGCCTTCTACTTCGCATTGATTTGAAGCTAAATCATGTGTTAGGCTTGGATTTGAAACTAAGCCTTCTACTTCGCATTGATTGGAAGCTGAAACTTGTGTTTGGTATGGATTTGAAGCTAACTCGTTTGTTTCGCCTGCATTCGAAGTTATATCACGTATAATCGCAAGTATTTGAAGCCCAGTCATCCGTTTCGCATGGATTTGAAGCTAAGCCTTCTACTTCGCTTTGATTTGAAGCTAAATCATGTGTTTCGCGTGGATTTGAAGCTAACTTGTTTGTTTCGCATGCAGTTGAAGCTAAATCATGTATATCACAAGTATTTGTATCAAAACCATTTGTTTCGCATGGATTTGAAGCTAAGCCTTCTACTTCGCATTGATTTGAAGCTAAATCATGTGCTTCGCATGGATTTGAAGCTAACTCGTTTGTTTCGCATGCAGTTGATGCTAAATCATGTATATCACAAGTATTTGAAGCTGAACCATTTGATTCTCGTGAAAATTAAGCTAAACCATGTGTTTCGCTTGGATTTGAAGCTAAGCCTTCTACTTCGCATTGATTTGAAGCTAAATCATGTGTTAGGCTTGGATTTGAAACTAAGCCTTCTACTTCGCATTGATTGGAAGCTGAAACTTGTGTTTGGTATGGATTTGAAGCTAACTCGTTTGTTTCGCCTGCATTCGAAGTTATATCACGTATAATCGCAAGTATTTGAAGCCCAGTCATCCGTTTCGCATGGATTTGAAGGTAAGCCTTCTACTTCGCATTGATTTGAAGCTAAATCAAGTGTTCCGCTTGGATTTAAAGCTAACTCGTTTGTTTCGCATGCAGTTGAAGCTAAATCATGTATAAACAAGTATTTGAAGCTAAACCATTCGTTTCGCATGGGTTTGAAGCTTATCATTCTACATCGCATGAATTTGAACTAAATCAGGTGTTTCGCTTGGATTTGAAGCGAACTCATTTGTTTCGCATGCAGTTGAAGCTAAATCATGTATATCACAAGTATTTGAAGTTAATCCATTTGATTCGCATGGATTTGAAGCTAAAGCATGTGTTTCGCTTGTATTTGAAGCTCACTCGTTTGTTTCGCATGCAGTTGAAGCTAAATCATGTATATCACAAGTATTTGAAGCTGAACCATTTGATTCTCGTGAAAATTAAGCTAAACCATATGTTTCGCTTGGATTTGAAGCTAAGCCTTCTACTTCGCATTGATTTGAAGCTAAATCATGTGTTAGGCTTGGATTTGAAACTAAGCCTTCTACTTCGCATTGATTGGAAGCTAAAACTTGTGTTTGGTATGGATTTGAAGCTAACTCGTTTGTTTCGCCTGCATTCGAAGTTATATCACGTATAATCGCAAGTATTTGAAGCCCAGTCATCCGTTTCGCAGGGGATTTGAAGCTAAGCCTTCTACTTCGCATTGATTTGAAGATAATCATGTCTTTCGCTTGGATTTGAAACTAAGCATTCTACTTCGCATTGATTTGAAGCTAAATCATGTCTTTCGCTTGGAATTGAAACTAAGCCTTCTACTTCGCATTGAATTGAAGCTAAATCATGTGTTTCGCATGAATTTGAATCTAACTCGTTTGTTTTGCTTGAATTCGAAGCTATATCTCTTACATTCGCAAGTATTTGAAGTTCAATCATTCGTTTCGCATGGATTTGAAGCTAAGGCTTCTAGTTCGCATTGATTTGAAGCTAAATCATGTGTTTCGCTTGGATTTGAAGCTAATTCGGTTATTTCGGATGCAGTTGAAGCTAAATCATGTATATCACAAGTATTTGAAGCTGAACAATTTGTTTCGCATGATTGTTAAGTTAAACCATGTGTTTCGCATGAGTATTAAGCTAAACCATGTGATTCGCATTGATTTGAAGCTAAATCATGTGCTTCGCATGGATTTGAAGCTAACTCGTTTGTTTCGCATACATTTGAAGCTAAATCACGTATATCAAACTATTTGAAGCTAAACTATTTGTTTCGCATGGATTCGATGATCAGCCTTCTATTTCGCATAGATTTGAAGCTAAATCATGTATATCACAAGTATTTGTAGAAAAACCATTTGTTTCGCATGGATTTGAAGCTAAGCCTTCTACTTCGCTTTGATTTGAAGCTAAATCATGTGTTTCGCATGGATTTGAAGCTAACTTGTTTGTTTCGCATGCAGTTGAAGCTAAATCATGTATATCACAAGTATTTGTATCAAAACCATTTGTTTCGCATGGATTTGAAGCTAAGCCTTCTACTTCGCATTGATTTGATGCTAAATCATGTGCTTCGCATGGATTAGAAGCTAACTCGTTTGTTTCGCATGCCGTTGATGCTAAATCATGTATATCACAAGTATTTGAAGCTGAACCATTTGATTCTCGTGAAAATTAAGCTAAACCATGTGTTTCGCATGAGTATTAAGCTAAACCATGTGATTCGCATTGATTTGAAGCTAAATCATGTGCTTCGCATGGATTTGAAGCTAACTCGTTTGTTTCGCATACATTTGAAGCTAAATCACGTATATCACAACTATTTGAAGCTAAACTATTTGTTTCGCATGGATTCGATGATCAGCCTTCTATTTCGCATAGATTTGAAGCTAAATCATGTGCTTCGCATGGATTTGAAGCTAACTCGTTTGTTTCGCATTCATTTGAAGCTAAATCACGTATATCACAACTAGTTGAAGCTAAACTATTTGTTTCGCATGGATTCGATGATCAGCCTTCTATTTCGCATAGATTTGAAGCTAAATCATGTATATCACAAGTATTTGTAGCAAAACCATTTGTTTCGCATGGATTTGAAGCTAAGCCTTCTACTTCGCTTTGATTTGAAGCTAAATCATGTGTTTCGCATGGATTTGAAGGTAACTTGTTTGTTTCGCATGCAGTTGAAGCTAAATCATGTATATCACAAGTATTTGTATCAAAACCATTTGTTTCGCATGGATTTGATGCTAAGCCTTCTACTTCGCATTGATTTGAAGATAAATCATGCGTTTCGCATGGATTTGAAGCTAACTCGTTTGTTTCGCATGCAGTTGATGCTAAATCATGTATATCACAAGTATTTGAAGCTGAACAATTTGATTCTCGTGAAAATTAAGCTAAACCATGTGTTTCGCTTGGATTTGAAGCTAAGCCTTCTACTTCGCATTGATTTGAAGCTAAATCATGTGTTAGGCTTGGATTTGAAACTAAGCCTTCTACTGCGCATTGATTGGGAGCTAAAACTTGTGTTTGGTATGGATTTGAAGCTAACTCGTTTGTTTCGCCTGCATTCGAAGTTATATCACGTATAATCGCAAGTATTTGAAGCCCTGTCATCCGTTTCGCATGGATTTGAAGCTAAGCATTCTACTTCGCTTTGATTTGAAGCTAAATCATATGTTTCGCTTGGATTTGAAGGTAACACGTTTGTTTCACTTGCAGTTGAAGCTCAATAATGTATATCACAAGTATATGAAGCTGAACAATTTGTTTCGCATGAATACTAAGTTAAACCATGTGTTTCGCATGAGTATTAAGCTAAACCATGTTTTTGTAATGAATTTGAAGCTAAATCATGTGTTTCGCATGGATTTGAAGCCAACTCGTTTGATTCGCCTGCAGTTGATTCTAAATCATGTATTTTACAAGTATTTGAACCTAAACCATTTGTTCCTCATGTATTTGAAGCTAAGCCTTCCACTTCGCATTGATGTGAAGCTAAATCATGTGTTTCGCTTGGATTTGAAGCTAATTCGATTGTTTCGAATGCAGTTGATGCTAAATCATGTATATCACAAGTATTTGATGCTGAACCATTTGATTCTCGTGAAAATTAAGCTAAACCATGTGTTTCGCTTGGATTTGAAGCTAAGCCTTCTACTTCGCATTGATTTGAAGCTAAATCATGTGTTTCGCTTCGATTTGTAGCTATCTCGTTTGTTTCGCATACATTTGAAGCTAAATCATGTATATCACAAGTAATTGAAGCAAAACCATTTGATTCGCATGGATTTGAAACAAAGCCTTCTACTTCGCATTGATTTGAAGCTAAATCATGTTTTTCGCTTGGGTTTGAAACTAAGCCTTCTACTTCCATTGAATTGAAGCTAAATCATGTGTTTCGCATGAATTTGAATCTAACTCGTTTGTTTTGCTTGCATTCGAAGCTATATCTCTTACATTCGCAAGTATTTGAAGTTCAATCATTCGTTTCGCATGGATTTGAAGCTAAGGCTTCTAGTTCGCATTGATTTGAAGCTAAATCATGTGCTTCGCATGGATTTGAAGCTAACTCGTTTGTTTCGCATACATGTGAAGCTAAATCACGTATATCACAACTATTTGAAGCTAAACTATTTGTTTCGCATGGATTCGATGATCAGCCTTCTATTTCGCATAGATTTGAAGCTAAATCATGTATATCACAAGTATTTGTAGCAAAACCATTTGTTTCGCATGGATTTGAAGCTAAGCCTTCTACTTCGCTTTGATTTGAAGCTAAATCATGTGTTCCGCATGGATTTGAAGCTAACTTGTTTGTTTCGCATGCAGTTGAAGCTAAATCATGTATATCACAAGTATTTGTATCAAAACCATTTGTTTCGCATGGATTTGAAGCTAAGCCTTCTACTTCGCATTGATTTGAAGATATATCATGCGTTTCGCATGGATTTGAAGCTAACTCGTTTGTTTCGCACGCCGTTGATGCTAAATCATGTATATCACAAGTATTTGAAGCTGAACCATTTGATTCTCGTGAAAATTAAGCTAATCCATTTGTTTCGCTTGGATTTGAAGCTAAGCCTTCTACTTCGCATTGATTTGAAGCTAAATCATGTGTTTCGCTTGGATTTGAAACTAAGCCTTCTACTTCGCATTGATTTGATGCTAAATCATATGTTTCGCATGGATTTGAAACTAACTCGTTTGTTTCGTCTTCATTTGAAGCTGTTTCATTTACATCGCAAGTATTTGAAGCTAAACCATTTGTTTCGGATGGATTTGAAGATAAGCCTTCTACGTCGCATTGATTTAAATCTAAATCGTGTGTATGGCATGGATTTGAATCTAACTCGTTTGTTTCGCCTGAATTTGAAGTTAAATCATGTATATCACAAGTATTTGAAGCTAAAGCATTTGTTTCGCATGGATTTGAAGATAAGCCTCCTACTTCGCATTAATTTGAAGCTAACTCGATTGATTCGACTGCATTTGAATCTATATCACTTCATTCGCAATTATCTGAAGATAAATCATTTCTTTCTCATGTATTTGAAGCTAAGCCGTCTATTTCGCATTGATTTGAATCTAAATCATGTGTTTCGCTTGGTTTTGAAGCTAACTCGTTTTTTTCGCCTGCATTTGAAGCTATGTCACTTATATCCAAGGTATTTGTAGCTAAACCATTTGTTTCTAATGTATTTCAAGCTAAGCCTTCCACTTCGAATCGATTTGAAACTAAGTAATGTGTTTCGCTTGGATTTGAAGCTAAAGCGTTTGTTTCGAATACAGTTGAAGCTACATCATGTATATCACAAGTATTTCAAGCAAAATCAATCGTTTCGCATGGACTTGAAGCTAGGTCTTCTACTTCGCATGAATTCGAAGCTAAATCATGTGTTTCGATTGGATTTGAAGCTAACTCGTTTGTTTCACATGCAGTTGAAGGTAATCATGTATATCACAAGTATTTAAAGCTAAACCATTCGTTTCGCATGGATTTGAAGCTAAGCCTTCTACTTCGCATTGATTTGAAGCTAAATCATGTTTTTCGCTTGGATTTGATGCTAACTCGCTTGTTTCGCATGCAGTTGAAGCTGAGTCATGTATATCACAAATATTTGAGGGCTAAGCCATTTGTATCTCATGTTTTCGAAGCTAAGCCGTCTACTTCGCATTGATTTGAAGCTAAGTCATGTGTTTCTCATGGAATTGAAGCAACACGTTTCTATCGCATGGATTTAAAGCTAACTCGTTTGTCTCGCCTGCATTTGAAGCTAAATCATATATATCACAAATATTTGAAGCTAAACCATTTGTTTCGCATGGATTTGAAGTTAAGCCTTCGACTTCGCATTGATTTGTAGCTAAATCATGTGTTCCGCCTGGATTTCAAGATAACTCGATTGTTTCGCATGCAGTTGAAGCTATATCACTTATATTCGCAAGTATTTGACGGTCAATCATTCGTTTCGCATGAATTTGAAGCTAAGCCTTCTACTTCGCTTTGATTTGAAGCTAAATCATGTGTTCTCTTGGATTTGAAGCTAACTCGTTTGTTTCGCATGCAGTTGAAGCTAAATCATGTTTATCACAAGTATCTGAATCTAAACCATCTGTTTAGCGAGAATATGAAGCTATGAAGCAAAACCATGCGATTTGCATTAATTTGAAGCTAAATCATGTGTTTCGCATGGATTTGAAGCTAACTCGGTTGTTTCGCCTGCATTCGAAGTCATATCACGTATAATCGCAAGTATTTGAAGCTCAGTCATCCGTTTCGCATGGCTTTGAAGCTAAGCCTTCTACTTCGCATTGATTTAAAGCTAAATCATATGTTCCGCTTGGATTTGAAGATAACTCGTTTGTTTCGCATGCAGTTGTATCTAAATAATGTATATCACATGTATTTGAAGCTTCTCCTTCGCATTGATTTTAAGATAAATCGTGTGTTTCGCATGTATTCGAAGCTAACACGTTTGTTTCGCCTGCATTTGAAGCTATATCACTTATATTCGCAAGTATTTGACGGTCAATTATTCGTTTCGCATGGATTTGAAGCTAAGCCTTCCACTTCGCAATGAATTGTAGCTAAATCATGTGTTTCGCTTCGATTTGAAGCTAACTGGTTTGATTTTTCATGCAGATGAAGCCAAATCATGTATAAAAAAAGCATTTGAAGCTAAATCATGCGTTTCGCATGGATTTGAAGCTAACTCGTTTGTTTCCCGTGCAGTTGAAGCTAAATCATGTGTATCACAAGTATTTGAAGCTAAACCATTCGCATCGCCTGGATTTGAAGCAAAGCCTTCAACTTCGCATTGACTTGAAGTTAAATCATGTGTTTCGCTTGGATTTGAAGCTAACTCGTTTGTTTCGCATGCAGTTGAAGCTAAATCATGTATATCACAAGTATTTGAAGCTAAACCATTTGTTCCGCATGAATTCGAAGCTAAGCCTTCTACTTCGCATTGATTTGAATCTAAATCATGTGTTTCGCTTGGTTTTGAAGCTAACTCGTCTGTTTCGCATGCTGTTGAAGCTGAATCATGTATATCACAAGTATTTGAAGCTAAACCATTCCTTTCGCATGAATTTGAAGCTAAGCCTTCTACTTCGCATTGATTTGAAGCTAAATCTTTTGTTTTGCTTTGTTTTGAAGCTAACTCGTTTGTTTCGCATGCAGTTGAAGCTAAATCATGTATATCACAAGTATTTTAAGCTAAACCATTTGATTCGCATGGATTTGAAATTAAGCCTTCTACTTCGTACTGATTTGAAGCTAAATCATGTGTTTCGCTTGAATTTGAAACTAAGCCTTCTACTTCGCATTGATTTGAAGCTAAATCGTTTGTTACGCATGGATTTGAAGCTAACTCGATTGATTCGACTGCATTTGAATCTATATCACTTATATCGCAATTATCTGAAGATAAATCATTTGCTTCTCATGTATTTGAAACTAAGCCGTCTATTGCGCATTGATTTGAAGCTAAATCCAATTTTTCGCATGGATTTGAAGCTAACTCGTTTGTTTCGCATGCAGTTGAAGCTGAATCATGTATATCACAAGTATTTGAAGCTAAACCATTTGTTTCGCATGGATTTGAAGATAAGCCTCCTACTTCGCATTAATTTGAAGCTAACTCGATTGTTTCGCCTGCATTTGAAGCTATATTACTTACATCGCAATTATCTGAAGATAAATCATTTGTTTCTCATGTATTTGAAGATAAGCCTTGTACTTCGCATTGATTTGAAGCTAAATCATGTTTTTCGCATGGATTTGAAGCTAACTCGTTTGTTTCGCCTGCATTTGAAGCTGAATCATGAATATCACAAGTATTTGAAGCTAAACCATTTGTTTCGCATGAATTTGAAGCTAAGCCTTCTACTTCGCATTGATTTGAAGCTAACTCTTGTGTTTTGCTTGGTTTTGAAGCTAAGTCGTTTGTTACGCATGCAGTTGAAGCTGAATCATGCACATCACAAGTATTTGAAGCTAAACCATTTGTTTAGCATGAATTCGAAGCTAAGGCTTCTACTTCGCATTGATTTGAATCTAAATCATGTTTTTCGCATGGATTTGAAGCTAACTCGTTTGTTTCGCCTGCATTTGAAGCTGAATCATGTATATCACAAGTATTTGAAGCTAAACCATTTCTTTCGCATGAATTTGAAGCTAAGCCTTCTACTTCGCATTGATTTGAAGCTAAATCATGTGTTTCGTTTGAATTTGAAACTAAGCCTTCTACTTCGCATTGATTTGAAGCTAACTCGATTGATTCGACTGCATTTGAATCTATATCACTTATATCGCAATTATCTGAAGATAAATCATCTGCTTCTCGTGTATTTGAAGCTATGCCGTCTATTTCGCATTTATTTGAAGCTAAATCATATGTTTCGCATGGATTTGAAGCTAACTCGTTTGTTTCGCCTGTATTTGAAGATAAATCGTGTATATCACAAGTATTTGAAGCTAATCCATTTCTATCGCATGAATTTGAAGCTAAGCATTCTACTTCGCATTGATTTGAAGCTAAATCATGTGTTTCGCTTGGTTTTGAAGCTAACTCGTTTGTTTCCCATGCAGTTGAAGCTGACTCATGTATATCACAAGTATTTGAAGCTAAACCATTTCTATTGCATGAATTTGAAGCTAAGCCTTCTATTTCGCATTTATTTGAAGCTAAATCATATGTTTCGCATGGATTTGAAGCTAACTCGTTTTTTTCGCCTGTATTTGAAGATAAATCATGTATATCACAAGTATTTGAAGCTAAACCATTCGCTTCGCATGGATTTGAAGCAAAGCCTTCAACTTCGCATTGACTTGAAGATAAATCATGTGTTTCGCTTGGATTTGAAACTAACTCGTTTGTTTCGTCTTCATTTGAAGATGTTTCATTTATATCGCAAGTATTTGAAGCTAAACCATTTGTTTCGGATGGATTTGAAGATAAGCCTTCTACGTAGCATTGATTTAAATCTAAATCGTGTGTATGGTATGGATTTGAATCTAACTCGTTTGTTTCGCCTGCATTTGAAGTTAAATCATGTATATCACAAGTATTTGAAGCTAAAGCATTTGTTTCGCATGGATTTGAAGATAAGCCTCCTACTTCGCATTAATTTGAAGCTAACTCGATTGATTCGACTGCATTTGAATCTATATCACTTATATCGCAATTATCTGAAGATAAATCATTTGTTTCTCATGTATTTGAAGATAAGCCATGTACTTCGCATTGATTTGAATCTAAATCATGTGTTTCGCATGGATTTGAAGCTAACTCGTTTGTTTCGCCTGCTTTTGAAGCTGCATCATGTATATCACAATTATTTCAAGCTAAAGCATTTGTTTCGCATGGATATGAAGCTAACTCTTTTGTTTCGCCTGCATTTGAAGATAAATTATGTATACCACAAGTATTTCAAGCTAAAGCGTTTGTTTCGCATGGATATGAATCTAACTCTTTTGTTTCGCCTGCATTTGAAGATAAATCATGTATATCACAAGTATTTGAAGCTCAACCGTTTGATTCTCATGGATTTGAAGATAAGCCTCCTACTTCGCATTAATTTGAAGCTAACTCGATTGATTCGACTGCATTTGAATCTATATCACTTATATCGCAATTATCTGAAGATAAATCATTTGTTTCTCATGTATTTGAAGATAAGCCATGTACTTCGCATTGATTTGAATCTAAATCATGTGTTTCGCATGGATTTGAAGCTAACTCGTTTGTTTCGCCTGCTTTTGAAGCTGCATCATGTATATCACAATTATTTCAAGCTAAAGCATTTGTTTCGCATGGATATGAAGCTAACTCTTTTGTTTCGCCTGCATTTGAAGATAAATTATGTATACCACAAGTATTTCAAGCTAAAGCATTTGTTTCGCATGGATATGAAGCTAACTCTTTTGTTTCGCCTGCATTTGAAGATAAATCATGTATATCACAAGTATTTGAAGCTCAACCGTTTGATTCTCATGGATTTGAAGCTAACCCTTCTACTTCGCATTGATTTGCAGCTAAATCATGTGTTTCGCTGGGATTTGAAGCAAACTTGTTTGTTTCGCATGCTGGTGAAGCTAAATCATGTTTAGCACAAGTATCTGAATCTAAACCGTTTGATTCGCATGGATTTGAAGTTAAGCCTTCCAATTCGCATTGATTTGAATCTAAATCATGTATTTCGCATGGATTTGAATCTAACTCGATTGTTTCGCGTGCATTTGAAGCTATATCACATATATCGCAATTATCGGAAGATAAATCATTTGTTTCTCATGTATTTGAAGCTAAGCCTGCTACTTCGCATTGATTTGATGCTGAATCATGTGTTTCGCATGGATTTGAAACTAACTCGTTTTTATGGCATGCAGTTGAAGCTAAATCATGTATATCAAAAGTATTTGAAGCTAAACCATTTGTTTCGCATGGATTTGAAGATAAGCCTCCTACTTCGCATTAATTTGAAGCTAACTCGATTGATTTGACTGCATTTGAATCTATATCACTTATATCGAAATTATCAGAAGTTAAATCATTTGCTTCTCATGTATTTGAAGCTAATCCGTCTATTTCGCATTTATTTGAAGCTAAATCATATGTTTCGCATGGATTTGAAGCTAACTCGTTTTTTTCGCCTGTATTTGGAGATAAATCATGTATATCACAAATATTTGAAGCTGAACCATACGCTTCGCATGGATTTGAAGCAAAGCCTTCAACTTCGCATTGATTTGAAGATAAATCATGTGTTTCGCTTGGATTTGAAGCTAACTCGTTTGTTTCGCATGCAGTTGAAGCTAAATCATTGTATATCACAAGTATTTGAAGCTAAACCACTTGTTTCACATTGATTTGATGATAAGCCTTCTACATCTCATTGATTTGAAGCTAAGCCTTATATTTCGCATTGATTTGAAGCTAAATCATGTGTTTCGTTTGGATTTGAAACTACCTCGTTTGTTTCGCATGCAGTTGAAGCTAAATCATGTATATAACAAGTATTTGAAGCTAAATCATTTGTGTCGTATGGATTTGATGCTAAGCCTTCGGCTTCGCATTGAATTGAAGCTAAATCATGTGTTACGCTTGGATTTGAAGCTCACTCGTTTGTTTCGCCTGCATTTGAAGGTATATCACTTATATCTCAAGTATATGAATCTAAATAATTTCGGTCGCATGGATTTGATGCTAATCCTTATACTTCGCACTGATTTCAAGCTAAATCATGTGTTTCGCTTGGATTTGAAGATAACTCGTTTGTTTCGCATGCAGTTGAGGCTATATCACTTATATTCGCAAGTATTTGAAGGTCAATCATTCGTTTCGCATGGATTGGAAGCTAAGCCTTCTACTTCGCATGAATTTGAATCTAAATCATGTGTTTGGCTTGGTTTTGAAGCTAACTCGTTTGTTTCTCATGCAGTTGAAGCTAAATCATGTATATCACAAGTATTTGAAGCTAAACCATTCGCCTCTCATGGATTTGAAGCAAAGCCTTCAACTTCACATTGATTTGAAGATAAATCATGTGTTTCGCTTGGATTTGAAGCTAACACGTTTGTTTCGCATGCAGTTGAAGCTAAAACATGTACATCCAAGTATCTGAATCTAATCCATCTGTTTCGCAAGAATATGAAGCCATGAAGCTAATCCATGTGATTCGCATGAATTTGAAGCTAAATCACGTGTATCGCATGGATTTGAAGCTATATCACATGTATAGCAATTATCTGAAGATAAATCATTTGTTTCTCATGTATTTAAAGCTAAGCCTTCTACTTCGCATTGATTTCAAACTAAATCATGTGTTTCGTACGGATTTGAAGTTAACTTGTTTGTTTCGCCTGCATTTGATGCTATATCATATATATTCGCAAGTATTTCAAACTAAAACGTTCGTTTCGCATGGATTTGAAACTAAGCGTTCTACTTCGAATGAATTTGAAGCTAAATAGTGTGTTTCGCATGGATTTGAAGCTAACTCGTTTGTATCGCCTGCATTTGGTGCTAAATCATGTATATCACAAGTATTTGAAGCAAAACCATTTGATTCGTATGGTTTCGAATATATGCCTTCTACTTCGCATTGACTTGAAGCTAAATCATGTGTTTTCCATGGATTTGAAGCTAACTCGTTTGTTTCGCGTGCAGTAGAAGCTAAATCATGTATATCACAATTATTTGAAGATGAACCATTTGTTTCGCATGGATTTGAAGCTAAGGCTTCTACTGCGCATTGATTTGAAGATAAATCATGTATTTTGCTTGGATTTGAAGCTAACTCGTTTGTTTCGAATGCAGTTGAATCTAAATCATGTATATCACATATATTTGAAGCTGAACAATTGTTTCGCATGAATATTAAGCTAAACCATGTGTTTCGAATGAATTTGATGCTAAATCATGTGTTTCGCATGGATTTGAAGCTAATTCTTTTATTTCGCCTGCATGTGAACCAATATCACTTATATTCGCCAGTATTTGAAGATAAATCATTCGTTTCGCATGGATCTGAAGCTAAGCCTCCTACTTCGTATTGATTTGAAGATAAATCATGTATTCGCTTGGATTTGAAGCCAACTCGTTTGTTTCGCCTGCAGTTGAAGCTAAATCATGTATATCACAATTATTTGAAGCTGAACCATTTGTTTCACATGGATTTGAAGCTAAGCCGTCTACTTCGCATTGATTTGAAGATGAATCATGTGTTTCGCTTGGATTTGAAGTTCACTCTTTTGTTTCGCCTGCATTTGAAGCTATATCACTTATATCGCAAGTATATTAATCTAAATAATCTGTATCGCATGGATTTGATGCTAATCCTTCTACTTCGGATTGATTTGAAGCTAAATCATGTGTTTCGCATGGATTTGAAATTAACTTGTTTGTTTCGCATGCAGTTGAAGCTAAATCATGTATATAACAAGTATTTGAAGCTAAGCCATTTGTTACGCATGGATTTAAAGCTAAGCCTTCTACTTCGCATTGATTTGTAGCTATATCATGTGTTCGGCATGGATTTGAAGATAACTCCTTTGTTTCGCATCCAGTTGAAGCTAAATCATGTATATCACAAGTATGTGAAGCTAAACCATTTTATTCGCATGGATTTGAAGCTAAGCCTTCTACTTCGCATTGATATGAAGCTAACTCGTTTGTTTCGCATGGAGTTGAAGCTAAATCATGTATATCACAAGTATTTTAAGCTAAACCATTCGATTCGCATGGATTTAAAGCTAAGCCTTCTACTTCGCATTGATTTGTAGCCCAATCATCAGTTTCGCAGGGATTTGAAGCTAACTCGTTTGTTTCGCATGGATTTGAAGCTAACTCGTTTGTTTCGCATGCAGTTAAAGCAAAATCATGTATATCAGAAGTTTTTGAAGCTAACCATTCGTTTCGCATGGATTTGAAGTTAAGCCTTCGACTTCGCATTAATTTGTAGCTAAATCATGTGTTCCGCCTGCATTTCAAGATAACACGATTGTTTCGCATGCAGTTGAAGCTCAATCATGTACATCTTAAGTATTTGAAGCTAAACCATTTGTTTCGCATTGGTTTTGAAGCTAAGCCTTCTATTTCGCATATGATTTGAAGCTAAGTCATGTGTTTCTCATGGAATTGAAGCAACACGTTTCTATCGCATGGATTTAAAGCTATCTCGTTTGTCTCGCCTGAATTTGAAGCTAAATCATATATATCACAAATATGTGAAGCTAAACCATTTGTTTCGCATGGACTTGAAGTTAAGCCTTCGACTTCGCATTGATTTGTAGCTAAATCATGTGTTCCGCCTGGATTTAAAGCTAACACGTTTGTCTCTCCTGCATTTGAAGCTAATTCATATATATCACAAATATTTGAAGCTAAACCATTTGTTTCGCATGGACTTGAAGTTAAGCCTTCGACTTCGCATTGATTTGTAGCTAAATCATGTGTTCTGCCTGGATTTCAAGATAACTCGATTGTTTCGCATGCAGTTGAAGCTAAATCATGTATATCGCAAATATTTGAAGCTAAACCATTTGTTTCGCATGGATTAGAAAGTAAGGCTTCTATCTTGTATTGATTTTAAGCTAAATCATGGGTTTCGCATGGATTTAAATCTAACTCGTTTATTTCGCATGCATTTGAAGCTAAGCCTTCGACTTCGCATTGATTTGAAGCAAAATCAAGTATTTCGCTTGGATTTGAAGCTAACTCGTTTGTTTCGCATGCAGTTGAAGCTCAATTATGTATCTCACAAGTATTTGAAGCTAATCCATTTGTTTCGCACGGATTTGAAGCTAAGCCTTCTCCTTCGCATTGATTTGAAGCTAAATCATGTCTTACGCTGGGATTTGAAGCTCACTCCTTTGTTTCTCCCGCATTTGAAGCTATATCACTTATATCGCAAGTATTTGACGCTAAATCATTTGTGTCGCATGGAATTGATGCTAAGCCTTCTACTTCGCTTTGATTTGGAGCTTAATCGTGCGTTTCGCATGGATTTAAAGCTAACACGTTTGTTTCGCATGCAGTTGAATCTAAATCATATATATCACAAGTATGTGAAGATAATCCATTTGATTCGCATGGATTTGAAGCTAAGCCTTCTACTTCGCATTGATTTGAAGTTAAATAAAGTGTTTCGTTTGGATTTGAAGCAAACTTGTTTGTTTCGCATACAGTTGAAGCTATATCACTTATGTTCGCAAGTATTTGAAGCTAAATCATTCGTTTCGCATGGATTCGAAAATCAGCCTTCTATTTCGCATTGATTTGAAGCTAAATCATGAGTTTCGCATGGATTTGAAGCTAACTCGTTTGTTTCGCATGGATTTGAAGCTAACTCATTTGTTCCGCATGCAGTTGAACCAAAATCATGTATATCACAAGTATTTGAAGCTAAACCATTTGTTTCGCATTGGTTTTGAAACTAAGCCTTCTATTTCGCATTGATTTGAAGCTAAATCAAGTGTTTCGCTTGGATTTGAAGTTAACTCGTTAGTTTCGCATGCAGTTGACGCTAAATCATGTATATCACAAGTATTTGAAGCTAAACCATTTGATTCTCATGGATATGGAGCTAAGCCTTCTACTTCGCATTGATTTCGAGCTATATCATGTGTTTCGCATGGATTTAAAGCTAACACGTTTGTGTCGCATGCAGTTGAAGCTAAATCATGTATATCACAAGTATTTGAAGCTAAACCGTTTTTTTCGCATGGATTCGAAAATCAGCCTTCTATTTCGCACTGATTGGAAGCTAAATCATGCGTTTCGCATAGAATTGAAGCAATCTCGTTTGTTTCGCATGGATTTGAAGCTAACACGTTTGTTTCGCCTGCAGTTGAAGCTCAATTATGTATCTCACAAGTATTTGAAGCTAATCCATTTGTTTCGCATGGATTTGAAGCTAAGCCTTCTCCTTCGCATTGATTTGAAGCTAAATCATGTCTTACGCTTGGATTTCAAGCTCACTCCTTTGTTTCTCCTGCATTTGAAGCTATATCACTTATATCGCAAGTATTTGAAGCTAAATCATTTGTGTCGCATGGAATTGATGCTAAGCCTTAAACTTCGCTTTGATTTGGAGCTAAATCGTGCGTTTCGCATGGATTTAAAGCTAACTCGTTTGTCTCGCCTGCATTTGAAACTAAATCATGTATATCACAAATATTTGAAGCTAAACCGTTTGTTTCGCATGGATTTGAAGTTAAGCCTTCGACTTCGCATTGATTTGTAGCTAAATCATGTGTTCTGCCTGGATTTCAAGATAACTCGATTGTTTCGCATGCAGTTGTAGCTCAATCATGTATATCTCAAGTATTTGAAGCTAAATCATTTGTTTCTCATGTATTTGAAGCTAAGGCTTCTACTTCGCATTGATTTGCAGCTAAATCATGTGTTTCGCTTGGTTTTGAAGCTAACTCGTTTGTTTCGCAAGCAGTTGAAGCTAAATCATGTATATCACAAGTATTTGAAGATAAACCATTTTTTCGCATGGATTTGAAGATAAGCCTTCTCCTTCGCATTGATTTGAAGCTAACTCGTTTGTTTCGCATAAACTTAAAACTAACACGTTTGTTTCGCATGCAGTTGAACCTAACTCATGTATATCACAAGTATTTGAAGCTAAACCATTTGTTTTGCATGGATTCGAAAATCAGCCTTGTATTTCGCATGGATTTGAAGTTAAGCCTTCGACTTCGCATTGATTTGTAGCTAAATCATGTGTTCCGCCTGGATTTGAAGATAACTCGATTGTTTCGCATGCAGTTGAAGCTCAATCATGTATATCTCAAGTATTTGAAGCTAAACCATTTGTTTCGCATTGGTTTTAAAGCTAAGCCTTCTACTTCGCATTGATTTGAAGCTAAATCATTTGTTACGCTTGGATATGAAGCTCCCTCGTTTGTTTTTCCAGCATTAGAAGCTATATTACTTATATCGCAAGTATTTGAAGCTGAACCATTTGTTTCGCATGAATATTAAGCTAAACCATTTGCTTCGAATGAATTTGAAGCTAAATCATGTTTTTCGCATGTATTTGAAGCTAACTCGTTTGTTTCGCCTGCATGTGAAGCTAAATCATGTATATCACAAGTATTTGAAGCTAATCCATTTGATTCGCATGGATTTGTAGATAAGCCATCTACTTCGCATTGATTTGAAGCAAAATCAAGTGTTTCGCTTGGATTTGAACCTAACTCGTTTATTTCGCATGCAGTTGAAGCTCAATCATGTATATAACAAGTATTTGAAGCTAAACCATTTGTTTCGCATGGTTTCGGAAATCAGCCTTCTATTTAGCAATGATTTGAAGCAAAATCAAGTGTTTCTCATGGATTTGAAGCTAACTGGTTTCTATCGCATGGATTTAATGCGAACACGTTTGTTTCGCATGCAGTTGAAGCTATATCACTTATGCTCGCAAGTTTTTGATGCTAAATCATTCGTTTCGCATGGATTTGAAGCTAACTCGTTTGATTCGCATGCAATTGAAGCAAAATCATGTATATCACAAGTATTTGAAGCTAAACCATTTGATTCCCATGGATTTGGAGCTAAGCCTTCTACTTCGCATTGATTTGGAGCTAAATCATGTGTTTCGCATGGATTTAATGCGAACACGTTTGTTTCGCATGCAGTTGAAGCAAAATCATGTATGTCACAAGTATTTGAAGCGAATCCATTTGATTCGCATGGATTTGAAGATAAGCCATCTACTTCGCATTGATTTGCAGAAAAATCAAGTGTTTCGCTTGGATTTGAAGCTAACTCGTTTGTATTGCATGCAGTTGAAGCTATATCACTTATGCTCGCTAGTATTTGAAGCTAAATCATTCGTTTCGCATGGATTTGAAGCTAACTCGTTTGTTTCGCATGCAGTTGAAGCAAAATCATGTATATCACAAGTATTTGAAGCTAAACCATTTGATTCCCATGGATTTGGAGCTAAGCCTTCTACTTCGCATTGATTTGAAGCTAAATCATGTGTTACGCATGGATATGAAGCTCACTCGTTTGTTTTTCCAGCATTTGAAGCTATATTACTTATATCGCAAGTATTTGAAGCTGAACCATTTGTTTCGCATGAATATTAAGCTAAAACATTTGCTTCGAATGAATTTGAAGCTAAATCATGTTTTTCGCATGTATTTGAAGCTAACTCGTTTGTTTCGCCTGCATGTGAAGCTAAATCATGTATATCACAAGTATTTGAAGCTAATCCATTTGATTCGCATGGATTTGTAGATAAGCCATCTACTTCGCATTGATTTGAAGCAAAATCAAGTGTTTCGCTTGGATTTGAACCTAACTCGTTTATTTCGCATGCAGTTGAAGCTCAATCATGTATATAACAAGTATTTGAAGCTAAACCATTTGTTTCGCATGGTTTCGGAAATCAGCCTTCTATTTAGCAATGATTTGAAGCAAAATCAAGTGTTTCTCATGGATTTGAAGCTAACTGGTTTCTATCGCATGGATTTAATGCGAACACGTTTGTTTTGCATGCAGTTGAAGCTATATCACTTATGCTCGCAAGTTTTTGAAGCTAAATCATTCGTTTCGCATGGATTTGAAGCTAACTCGTTTGATTCGCATGCAATTGAAGCAAAATCACGTATATCACAAGTATTTGAAGCTAAACCATTTGATTCCCATGGATTTGAAGATAAGCCATCTACTTCGCATTGATTTGCAGAAAAATCAAGTGTTTCGCTTGGATTTGAAGCTAACTCGTTTGTTTCTCATGCAGTTGAAGCTATATCACTTATGCTCGCAAGTATTTGAAGCTAAATCATTCGTTTCGCATGGATTTGAAGCTAACACGTTTGTTTCGCATGCAGTTGAAGCTAAATCATGTTTATCAAAAGTATTTGAAGCTAAAGCATTTGTTTCGCATGGATTTGAAGCTAACTCTTTTGTTTCGCCTGCATTTGAAGATAAATCATGTATATCACGAGTATTTGAAGCTAAACCGTTTGATTCACATGGATTTGAAGCTAAGCCTTCTACTTCGCATTGATTTGCAGCTAAATCATGTGTTTCGCTTGGTTTTGAAGCTAACTCGTTTCTTTCGCATGCAGTTGAAGCTAAATTATGTATATCACAAGTATTTGAAGCTAAACCATTTTTTTCGCATGAATTCGAAGCTAAGCCTTCTACTTCGCATTGATTTAAATCTAAATCATGTGTTTTGCTTGGTTTTGAAGCTAACTCGTCTTTTTCGCATGCAGTTGAAGCTGAATCGTGTATATCACAAGTATTTGAAGCTAAACCATTTCTTTCGCATAAATTTGAAGCTAAGCCTTCTACTTCGCATTGATTTGAAGCTAAATCTTGTGTTTTGCTTGGTTTTGAAGCTAAGTCGTTTGTTACGCATGCAGTTGAAGCTAAATCATGTATATCACAAGTATTTTAAGCTAAACCATTTGATTCGCATGGATTTGAAATTAAGCCTTCTACTTCCTACTGATTTGAAGCTAAATCATGTGTTTCGTTTGAATTTGAAACTAAGCATTCTACTTCGCATTGATTTGAAGCTAAATCGTGTGTTTCGCATGGATTTGAAGCTAACTCGATTGATTCGACTGCATTTGAATCTATATCACTTATATCGCAATTAACTGAAGATAAATCATTTGCTTCTCATGTATTTGAAACTAAGCCGTCTATTGCGCATTGATTTGAAGCAAAATCATATTTTTCGCATGGATTTGAAGCTAACTCGTTTGTTTCGCATGCAGTTGAGGCTAAATCATGTTTATCAAAAGTATTTGAAGCTAAAGCATTTGTTTCGCATGGATTTGAAGCTAAGCCTTCTACTTCGCATTGATTTGCAGCTAAATCATGTGTTTCGCTTGGTTTTGAAGCTAACTCGTTTGTTTCGCATGCAGTTGAAGCTAAATTATGTATATCACAAGTATTTGAAGCTAAACCATTTTTTTTCGCATGAATTCGAAGCTAAGCCTTCTACTTCGCATTGATTTGAATCTAAATCATGTGTATCGCTTGGTTTTGAAGCTAACTCGTCTGTTTCGCATGCAGTTGAAGCTGAATCGTGTATATCACAAGTATTTGAAGCTAAACCATTCCTTTCGCATGAATTTGAAGCTAAGCCTTCTACTTCGCATTGATTTGAAGCTAAATCTTGTGTTTTGCTTGGTTTTGAAGCTAAGTCGTTTGTTACGCATGCAGTTGAAGCTAAATCATGTATATCACAAGTATTTTAAGCTAAACCATTTGATTCTCATGGATTTGAAATTAAGCCTTCTACTTCGTCCTGATTTGAAGCTAAATCATGTGTTTCGTTTGAATTTGAAACTAAGCTTTCTACTTCGCATTGATTTGAAGCTAAATCGTGTGTTTCGCATGGATTTGAAGCTAACTCGATTGATTCGACTGCATTTGAATCTATATCACTTATATCGCAATTGTCTGAAGATAAATCATTTGCTTCTCATGTATTTGAAACTAAGCCGTCTATTGCGCATTGATTTGAAGCTGAATCATATGTTTTGCATGGATTTGAAGCTAACTCGTTTGTTTCGCATGCAGTTGAAGCTCAATCATGTATATCACAAGTATTTGAAGCTAAACAATTTGTTTCGCATGGATTTGAAGATAAGCCTCCTACTTCGCATTAATTTGAAGCTAACTCGATTGATTCGACTGCATTTGAATCTATATCACTTATATCGCAATTATCTGAAGATAAATCATTTGCTTCTCATGTATTTGAAGCTAAGCCGTCTATATAGCATTGATTTGAAGCTAAATCATATGTTTCGCATGGATTTGAAGCTAACTCGTTTGTTTCGCATGCAGTTGAAGCTAAATCATGTTTATCAAAAGTATTTGAAGCTAAAGCATTTGTTTCGCGTGGATTTGAAGCCAAGCCTTCTACTTGCCATTGATTTGAATTTAAATCATGTGTTTCTCTTGGATTTGAAGCTAACATGTGTGTTTCGCAAGCAGTTGAAGCTAGATCATGTTTATCACAAATATCTGAATCTAAACCATCTGTTTCGCAAGAATATGAATCTATGAATCTAAACCATGTGTTTCGCATGAATTTGAAGCCAAATGATGTGTTTCGCATGGATTTGAAGCTAACTCTTTTGTTTCGCCTGCATTTGAAGATAAATCATGTATATCACGAGTATTTGAAGCTAAACCGTTTGATTCGCATGGATTTGAAGCTAAGCCTTCTACTTCGCATTGATTTGCAGCTAAATCATGTGTTTCGCTTGGTTTTGAAGCTAACTCGTTTGTTTCGCATGCAGTTGAAGCTAAATCATGTATATCACAAGTATTTGAAGCTAAACCATTTGTTTCGCATTGAGTTGATGATAAGCCTTCTACGTCGCATGAATTTGAAGCTAAGCCTTCAACTTCGCATTGATTTGAAGCTAAATCATGTCTTTCGCTTGGTTTTGATGCTAACTCGTTTGTTTCGCATGCAGTTGAAGGTAAATCATGTTTATCACATGTACCTGAATATAAACCATCTGTTTCGCATGAATATTGAGCTAAACTATGTGATTCGCATGAATTTGAAGCTAAATGATGTGTTTCGCTTGGTTTTGAAGCTAACTCGTTTGTTTCGCATGCAGTTGAGGCTGAATCATGTATATCACAAGTATTTGTAGCTAAACCATTTGTTTCGCATGAATTTGAAGCTAAGCCTTCCACTTCGCATTGATTTGAACCTAAATAATGTGTTTCGCTTGGATTTGAAGGTAAAGCGTTTGTTTCGCATGCAGTTGAAGCTAAATCATGTATATCACAAGTATTTGAAGCTAAACCATTTGTTTCTCATGTATTTGAAGCTAAGCGTTCCACTTCGCATTGATTTGAAGCTAACTCGATTGTTTCGCCTGCATTTGAAGCTATATCAGTTACATCGCAATTATCTGAAGATAAATCATTTGTTTCGCATGAATTTGAAGCTAAGCCTTCTACTTCGCATTGATTTGAAGCTAAATCATGTGTTTCGCTTGGTTTTGAAGCTAACTCGTTTGTTTCGCATGCAGTTGAAGATAAATCATGTATATCACAAGTATTTGAAGCTAAACCATTCGCTTCGCATGGATTTGAAGCAAAGCCTTCAACTTCGCATTGACTTGAAGATAAATCATGTGTTCCGCTTGGATTTGAAGCTAACTCGTTTGTTTCGCATGCAGTTGAAGCTAAATCATGTATATCACAAGTATTTGAAGCTAAACCATTTGTTTCGTATGGATTTGAAGATATGCCTCCTACTTCGCATTAATTTGAAGCTAACTCGATTGATTCGACTGCATTTGAATTTATATCGCTTATATCGCAATTATCTGAAGATAAATCATTTGCTTCTCATGTATTTGAATCTAAGCCGTCTATTTCGCACTGATTTGAAGCTAAATCATATGTTTCGCATGGAATTGAAGCTAACTCGTTTTCTTCGCCTGTATTTGAAGATAAATCATTTATATCACAAGAATTTGAAGCTAAACCAATCGCTTCGCATGGATTTGAATCAAAGCCTTCAATTTCGCATTGATTTGAAGATAAATCATGTGTTCGCTTGGATTTGAAGCTAACTCGTTTGTTTCGCATGCAGTTGAAGCTAAATTATGTATATCACAAGTATTTGAAGCTAAACCATTTTGTTTCGCATGAATTTGAAGCTAAGCCTTCTACTTCGCATTGATTTGAAGCAAAATCATGTGTTTCGCTTGGTTTTGAAGCTAACTAGTTTGTTTCGCATGCAGTTGAAGCTAAATCATGTATATCACAAGTATTTGAAGCTAAACCATTTGTTTCGCATGGATTTGAAGATAAGCCTCCTACTTCGCATTAATTTGAAGCTAACACGATTGATTCGACTGCATTTGAATCTATATCACTTATATCGCAATTATCTGAAGATAAATCATTTGCTTCTCATGTATTTGAATCTAAGCCGTCTATTTCGCACTGATTTGAAGCTAACTCGATTGTTTCGCCTGCATATGAAGCTATATCACTTATATCGCAATTATCTGAAGATAAATCATTTGTTTCTCATGTATTTGAAGATAAGCCATGTACTTCGCATTGATTTGAATCTAAATCATGTGTTTCGCATGGATTTGAAGCTAACTCGTTTATTTCGCCTGCATTTGAAGCTGCATCATGTATATCACAAGTAATTGAAGCTAAACCATTTGTTTCGCATGAATTTGAAGCTAAGCCTTCTACTTCGCATTGATTTGAATCTAAATCATGTGTTTCGCTTGGTTTTGAAGCTAACTCGTTTGTTTCGCATGCAGTTGAGGCTGAATCATGTATATCACAAGTATTTGTAGCTAAACCATTTGTTTCGCATGAATTTGAAGCTAAGCCTTCCACTTCGCATTGATTTGAACCTAAATAATGTGTTTCGCTTGGATTTGAAGGTAAAGCGTTTGTTTCGCATGCAGTTGAAGCTAAATCATGTATATCACAAGTATTTGAAGTTAAACCGCTTGTTTCACATTGATTTGATGATAAGCCTTCTACGTCGCATTGATTTGAAGCTAACACGATTGATTCGACTGCATTTGAATCTATATCACTTACATCGCAATTATCTGAAGATAAATCATTTGTTTCGCATGAATTTGAAGCTAAGCCTTCTACTTCGCATTGATTTGAAGCTAAATCATGTGTTTCGCTTGGTTTTGAATCTAAATCGCTTGTTTCACATGCAGTTGAAGCTGAATCATTGTATATCACAAGTATTTGAAGTTAAACCGCTTGTTTCACATTGATTTGATGATAAGCCTTCTACGTCGCATTGATTTGAAGCTAAGCCTTATATTTCGCATTGATTTGAAGGTAAATCATGTGTTTCGCTTGGATTTGAAGCTAACTCGTTTGTTTCGCATGCAGTTGAAGCTAAATCATGTATATCACAAGTATTTGAAGCTAAGCCATTTGTTTCGCATGGATTTGAAGATAATCCTCCTACTTCGCATGGATTTGAAGCTAACTCGATTGATTCGACTGCATTTGAATCTATATCACTTATATCGCAATTATCTGAAGATAAATCATTTGTTTCTCATGTATTTGAAGCTAAGCCGTCTATTTCGCATTGATTTGAACCCAAATAATGTGTTTCGCTTGGATTTGAAGCTAACACGTTTTTTTCGCCTGTATTTGGAGATAAATCATGTATATCACAAGTATTTGAAGCTAAACCATTTGTTTCGCATGGATTTGGAGCTAAGCCTTCTACTTCGCATTGATTTGAAGCTAAATCATGTGTTTCGGCCGGATTTGAAGCTAACTCGTTTGTTTCGCATGCAGTTGAAGCTAAATCATGCATATCACCAGTATTTGAAGCTACACCAATTGTTTCGCGTGGATTCGAAGATAATCCTTCTACTTCGCATTGATTTGAAGCTAAATCATGTATATCACAAGTATTTGAAGCTAACTCGTTTGTTTCGCATGCATTTGAAGATAAATCATGTATATCACAAATATTTGAAGCTAAACCGTTTGATTCGATGGATTTGAAGCTAAGCCTTCTACTTCGCATTGATTTGCAGCTAAATCATGTGTTTTGCTTGGTTTTGAAGCTAACTCGTTTGTTACGCATGCAGTTGAAGCTAAATCATGTATATCACAAGTATTTGAAGCTAAACCATTTGTTTCGCATTGATTTGATGATAAGCCTTCTACGTCGCATTGATTTGAAGCTAAGCCTTCTATTTCGCATTGATTTGAATCTAAATCATGTGTTTCGCTTGGTTTTGAAGCTAACGCGTTTGTTTCGCATGCATTTGAAGCTGCATCATGTATATCACAAGTATTTGAAGCCAAACCATTTGTTTCGCATGAATTTGAAGCTAAGCCTTCTACTTCGCATTGATTTGAATCTAAACCATGTGTTTCGCTTGGTTTTGAAGCTAACTCGATTGATTCGACTGCATTTGAATCTATATCACTTATATCGCAATTATCTGAAGAAAAATCATTTGTTTCTCATGTATTTGAAGCTAAGCGGTCTATTTCGCATTGATTTGAACCTAAATAATGTGTTTCGCTTGGATTTGAAGCTAACTCGTTTTTTTCGCCTGTATTTGGAGATAAATCACGTATATCACAAGTATTTAGAGCTAAACCATTCGCTTCGCATGGATTTGAAGCAATGCCTTCAACTTCGCATTGATTTGAAGATAAATCATGTGTTTCGCTTGGATTTGAAGCTAACTCGTTTGTTTCGCATGCAGTTGAAGTTAAATCATGTATATCACAAGTATTTGAAGCTAAACCACTTGTTTCACATTGATTTGATGATAAGCCTTCTACGTCGCATTGATTTGAAGCTAAGCCTTCTATTTCGCATTGATTTGAATGTAAATCATGTGTCGCTTGGATTTGAAGCTAACTCGTTTGTTTCGCATGCAGTTGAAGCTAAATCATGTTTATCACAAGTATCTGAATATAAACCATCTGTTTCGAATGAATATTGAGCTAAACCATGTGATTCGCATGAATTTGAAGCTAAATGATGTGTTTCGCTTGGTTTTGAAGCTAACTCTTTTGTTTCGCATGCAGTTGAAGCTGAATCATGTATATCACAAGTATTTGAAGCTAAACCATTTGTTTCTCATGTATTTGAAGCTAAGCGTTCCACTTCGCAATGATTTGAAGCTAACTCGATTGTTTCGCCTGCATTTGAAGCCATATCACTTACATCGCAATTATATGAAGATAAATCATTTGTTCCTCATGTATTTGAAGCTAAGCCGTCTATTTCGCATTTATTTGAAGCTAAATCATATGTTTCGCATGGATTTGAAGCTAACTCGTTTTTTTTGCCTGTATTTGAAGATAAATCATGTATATCACAAGTATTTGAAGCTAAACCATTCGCTTCGCATGGATTTGAAGCAAAGCCTTCAACTTCGCATTGACTGGAAGATAAATCATGTGTTTCGCTTGGATTTGAAGCTAACTCTTTTGTTTCGCCTGCATTTGAAGATAAATCATGTATAGCACAAGTATTTGAAGCTAAACCATTTGTATCGCGTGGATTTGAAGATATGACTTCTACTTCGCATTGATTTGAAGCAAACTCAATTGTTTCGCCTGCATTTGAAGCTATATCACTTATAACGCAATTATCTGCAGCAAATCCATTTGTTTCTCATGTATTTGAAGCTAAGCCTTCCACTTCGAAATGATTTGAACCTAAATAATGTGTTTCGCTTGGATTTGAAGGTAAAGCGTTTGTTTCGCATGCAGTTGAAGCTAAATCATGTATATCACAAGTATTTGAAGCTAAACCATTTGTTTCTCATGTATTTGAAGCTAAGCGTTCCACTTCGCATTGATTTGAAGCTAACTCGATTGTTTCGCCTGCATTTGAAGCCATATCACTTACATCGCAATTATCTGAAGATAAATCATTTGTATCTCATGTATTTGAAGCTATGCCGTCTATTTCGCATTTATTTGAAGCTAAATCATATGTTTCGCATGGATTTGAAGCTAACTCGTTTTTTTCACCTGTATTTGAAGAAAAATCATGTATATCACAAGTATTTGTAGCTAAACCATTCGCTTCGCATGGATTTGAAACAAAGCCTTCAACTTCGCATTGACTTGAAGATAAATCTTGTGTTTCGCTTGGATTTGAAGCTAACTCGTTTGTTTCGCATGCAGTTGAAGCTAAATTATGTATATCACAAGTATTTGAAGCTAAATCGTTTTTTTCGCATGGATTCGAAAATCAGCCTTCTACTTCGCACTGATTCGAAGCTAAATCATGCGTTTCGCATAGAATTGAAGCAATCTCGTTTGTTTCGCATGGATTTGAAGCTAACTCGTTTGTTTCGCCTGCAGTTGAAGCTCAATTATGTATCTCACAAGTATTTGAAGCTAATCCAGTTGTTTCGAATGGATTCGAAGCTAAGCCTTCTCCTTCGCATTGATTTGAAGCTAAATCATGTCTTACGCTTGGATTTGAAGCTCACTCCTTTGTTTCTCCTGCATTTGAAGCTATATCACTTATATCGCAAGTATTTGAAGCTAAATCATTTGTGTCGCATGGAATTGATGCTAAGCCTTCTACTTCGCTTTGATTTGGAGCTAAATCGTGCGTTTCGCATGGATTTAAAGCTAACACGTTTGTTTCGCATGCAGTTGAATCTAAATAATATATATCACAAATATTTGAAGCTAAACCATTTGTTTCGCATGGATTTGAAGTTAAGCCTTCGACTTCGCATTGATTTGTAGCTAAATCATGTGTTCCGCCTGGATTTCAAGATAACTCGATTGTATCGCATGCAGTTAAAGCTCAATCATGTATACCTCAAGTATTTGAAGCTAAACCATTTCTTTCGCATTGTTTTTGAAGCTAAGCCTTCTATTTCACATTGATTTGAAGCTAAATCATGAGTTTCGCATGGATTTGAAGCTAACTCGTTTGTTTCGCATGGATTTGAAGCTAATTCGTTTGTTTCGCATGCAGTTGAAGGAAAATCATGTATATCACAAGTATTTGAAACTAAACCATTTGTTTTGCATGGTTTCGAAAATCAGCCTCCTATTTCGCTTTGATTTGAAGCTAAATCATGTGTTTCTCATGGATTTGAAGCTAACTTGTTTCTTTCGCATGGATTTAAAGCTAACTCGTTTCTCTCGGCTGCATTTGAAACTAAATCATGTATATCACAAATATTTGAAGCTAAACCGTTTGTTTCGTATGGATTTGAAGTTAAGCCTTCGACTTCGCATTGATTTGTAGCTAAATCATGTGTTCTGCCTGGATTTCAAGATAACTCGATTGTTTCGCATGCAGTTGAAGCTCAATCATGTATATCTCAAGTATTTGAAGCTAAACCATTTGTTTCGCATTGTTTTTGAAGCTAAGCCTTCTATTTCGCATTGATTTGAAGCTAAATCATGTGTTTCGCATGGATTTAAATCTAACACGTTTGTTTCGCATGCAGTTGAAGCTAAATCATGTATATCACAAGTATTTGAAGCTAAACCATTTGTTTCGCATTGATTTGATGATAAGCCTTCTACGTCGCATTGATTTGAAGCTAAGCCTTCTATTTCGCATTGATTTGAATCTAAATCATGTGTTTCGCTTGGTTTTGAAGCTAACGCGTTTGTTTCGCATGCATTTGAAGCTGCATCATGTATATCACAAGTATTTGAAGCCAAACCATTTGTTTCGCATGAATTTGAAGCTAAGCCTTCTACTTCGCATTGATTTGAATCTAAACCATGTGTTTCGCTTGGTTTTGAAGCTAACTCGATTGATTCGACTGCATTTGAATCTATATCACTTATATCGCAATTATCTGAAGAAAAATCATTTGTTTCTCATGTATTTGAAGCTAAGCGGTCTATTTCGCATTGATTTGAACCTAAATAATGTGTTTCGCTTGGATTTGAAGCTAACTCGTTTTTTTCGCCTGTATTTGGAGATAAATCACGTATATCACAAGTATTTAGAGCTAAACCATTCGCTTCGCATGGATTTGAAGCAATGCCTTCAACTTCGCATTGATTTGAAGATAAATCATGTGTTTCGCTTGGATTTGAAGCTAACTCGTTTGTTTCGCATGCAGTTGAAGTTAAATCATGTATATCACAAGTATTTGAAGCTAAACCACTTGTTTCACATTGATTTGATGATAAGCCTTCTACGTCGCATTGATTTGAAGCTAAGCCTTCTATTTCGCATTGATTTGAATGTAAATCATGTGTCGCTTGGATTTGAAGCTAACTCGTTTGTTTCGCATGCAGTTGAAGCTAAATCATGTTTATCACAAGTATCTGAATATAAACCATCTGTTTCGAATGAATATTGAGCTAAACCATGTGATTCGCATGAATTTGAAGCTAAATGATGTGTTTCGCTTGGTTTTGAAGCTAACTCTTTTGTTTCGCATGCAGTTGAAGCTGAATCATGTATATCACAAGTATTTGAAGCTAAACCATTTGTTTCTCATGTATTTGAAGCTAAGCGTTCCACTTCGCAATGATTTGAAGCTAACTCGATTGTTTCGCCTGCATTTGAAGCCATATCACTTACATCGCAATTATATGAAGATAAATCATTTGTTCCTCATGTATTTGAAGCTAAGCCGTCTATTTCGCATTTATTTGAAGCTAAATCATATGTTTCGCATGGATTTGAAGCTAACTCGTTTTTTTTGCCTGTATTTGAAGATAAATCATGTATATCACAAGTATTTGAAGCTAAACCATTCGCTTCGCATGGATTTGAAGCAAAGCCTTCAACTTCGCATTGACTGGAAGATAAATCATGTGTTTCGCTTGGATTTGAAGCTAACTCTTTTGTTTCGCCTGCATTTGAAGATAAATCATGTATAGCACAAGTATTTGAAGCTAAACCATTTGTATCGCGTGGATTTGAAGATATGACTTCTACTTCGCATTGATTTGAAGCAAACTCAATTGTTTCGCCTGCATTTGAAGCTATATCACTTATAACGCAATTATCTGCAGCAAATCCATTTGTTTCTCATGTATTTGAAGCTAAGCCTTCCACTTCGAAATGATTTGAACCTAAATAATGTGTTTCGCTTGGATTTGAAGGTAAAGCGTTTGTTTCGCATGCAGTTGAAGCTAAATCATGTATATCACAAGTATTTGAAGCTAAACCATTTGTTTCTCATGTATTTGAAGCTAAGCGTTTACTTCGCATTGATTTGAAGCTAACTCGATTGTTTCGCCTGCATTTGAAGCCATATCACTTACATCGCAATTATCTGAAGATAAATCATTTGTATCTCATGTATTTGAAGCTATGCCGTCTATTTCGCATTTATTTGAAGCTAAATCATATGTTTCGCATGGATTTGAAGCTAACTCGTTTTTTTCACCTGTATTTGAAGAAAAATCATGTATATCACAAGTATTTGTAGCTAAACCATTCGCTTCGCATGGATTTGAAACAAAGCCTTCAACTTCGCATTGACTTGAAGATAAATCTTGTGTTTCGCTTGGATTTGAAGCTAACTCGTTTGTTTCGCATGCAGTTGAAGCTAAATTATGTATATCACAAGTATTTGAAGCTAAATCGTTTTTTTCGCATGGATTCGAAAATCAGCCTTCTACTTCGCACTGATTCGAAGCTAAATCATGCGTTTCGCATAGAATTGAAGCAATCTCGTTTGTTTCGCATGGATTTGAAGCTAACTCGTTTGTTTCGCCTGCAGTTGAAGCTCAATTATGTATCTCACAAGTATTTGAAGCTAATCCAGTTGTTTCGAATGGATTCGAAGCTAAGCCTTCTCCTTCGCATTGATTTGAAGCTAAATCATGTCTTACGCTTGGATTTGAAGCTCACTCCTTTGTTTCTCCTGCATTTGAAGCTATATCACTTATATCGCAAGTATTTGAAGCTAAATCATTTGTGTCGCATGGAATTGATGCTAAGCCTTCTACTTCGCTTTGATTTGGAGCTAAATCGTGCGTTTCGCATGGATTTAAAGCTAACACGTTTGTTTCGCATGCAGTTGAATCTAAATAATATATATCACAAATATTTGAAGCTAAACCATTTGTTTCGCATGGATTTGAAGTTAAGCCTTCGACTTCGCATTGATTTGTAGCTAAATCATGTGTTCCGCCTGGATTTCAAGATAACTCGATTGTATCGCATGCAGTTAAAGCTCAATCATGTATACCTCAAGTATTTGAAGCTAAACCATTTCTTTCGCATTGTTTTTGAAGCTAAGCCTTCTATTTCACATTGATTTGAAGCTAAATCATGAGTTTCGCATGGATTTGAAGCTAACTCGTTTGTTTCGCATGGATTTGAAGCTAATTCGTTTGTTTCGCATGCAGTTGAAGGAAAATCATGTATATCACAAGTATTTGAAACTAAACCATTTGTTTTGCATGGTTTCGAAAATCAGCCTCCTATTTCGCTTTGATTTGAAGCTAAATCATGTGTTTCTCATGGATTTGAAGCTAACTTGTTTCTTTCGCATGGATTTAAAGCTAACTCGTTTCTCTCGGCTGCATTTGAAACTAAATCATGTATATCACAAATATTTGAAGCTAAACCGTTTGTTTCGTATGGATTTGAAGTTAAGCCTTCGACTTCGCATTGATTTGTAGCTAAATCATGTGTTCTGCCTGGATTTCAAGATAACTCGATTGTTTCGCATGCAGTTGAAGCTCAATCATGTATATCTCAAGTATTTGAAGCTAAACCATTTGTTTCGCATTGTTTTTGAAGCTAAGCCTTCTATTTCGCATTGATTTGAAGCTAAATCATGTGTTTCGCATGGATTTAAATCTAACACGTTTGTTTCGCATGCAGTTGAAGCTAAATCGTGTATATCACAAGTATTTGAAGCTAAACCATTCGATTCGCATCGATTTGAAAATGAGCCTCCTACTTCGCATTGATTTGGAGCTAACTCATGTGTTTCGATTGGATTTGAAGCTAAGCCACCTACTTCGCATTGATTTGAAGAAAATCATGTGTTTCGTTTGGATTTGAAGCTAAATCGCTTGTTTCGCATGCAGTTGAAGCTGAATCATATATAAAACAAGTATTTGGAGCTAAACCGTTTGCTTCGCATGGATTTGAAGCTAATTCTTCTACTACGCATTGATTTGAAGTTAAAATATATTTACCCTGGGCTTTGAAGCTCACTCGTTTGTTTCGCCTGCATTTGAAGCTATGTCACTTATATCCAAGGTATTTGTAGCTAAACCATTTGTTTCTAATGTATTTCAAGCTAAGCCTTCCACTTCGAATTGATTTGAAACTAAGTAATGTGTTTCGCTTGGATTTGAAGGTAAAGCGTTTGTTTCGAATGCAGTTGAAGCTACATCATGTATATCACAAGTATTTCAAGCAAAATCATTCGTTTCGCATGGACTTGAAGCTAGGTCTTCTACTTCGCATGAATTCGAAGCTAAATCATGTGTTTCGATTGGATTTGAAGCTAACTCGTTTGTTTCACATGCAGTTGAAGCTAATCATGTATATCACAAGTATTTAAAGCTAAACCATTCGTTTCGCATGGATTTGAAGCTAAGCCTTCTACTTCGCATTGATTTGAAGCTAAATCATGTTTTTCGCTTGGATTTGATGCTAACTCGCTTGTTTCGCATGCAGTTGAAGCTGAGTCATGTATATCACAAATATTTGAGAGCTAAGCCATTTGTATCTCATGTTTTCGAAGCTAAGCCGTCTACTTCGCATTGATTTGAAGCTAAGTCATGTGTTTCTCATGGAATTGAAGCAACACGTTTCTATCGCATGGATTTAAAGCTAACTCGTTTGTCTCGCCTGCATTTGAAGCTAAATCATATATATCACAAATATTTGAAGCTAAACCATTTGTTTCGCATGGATTTGAAGTTAAGCCTTCGACTTCGCATTGATTTGTAGCTAAATCATGTGTTCCGCCTGCATTTCAAGATAACACGATTGTTTCGCATGCAGTTGAAGCTCAATCATGTATATCTCAAGTATTTGAAGCTAAACCATTTGTTTCGCATTGTTTCTGAAGCTAAACCTTCTATTTCGCATTTATTTAAAGCTAAATCATGCGTTTCGTATGGAATTGAAGCTAACACGTTTGTCTCTCCTGCATTTGAAGCTAATTCATATATATCACAAATATTTGAAGCTAAACCATTTGTTTCGCATGGACTTGAAGTTAAGCCTTCTACTTCGCTTTGATTTGGAGCTAAATCGTGCGTTTCGCATGGATTTAAAGCTAACTCGTTTCTCTCGGCTGCATTTGAAACTAAATCATGTATATCACAAATATTTGAAGCTAAACCGTTTGTTTCGTATGGATTTGAAGTTAAGCCTTCGACTTCGCATTGATTTGTAGCTAAATCATGTGTTCTGCCTGGATTTCAAGATAACTCGATTGTTTTGCATGCAGTTGAAGCTCAATCATGTATATCTCAAGTATTTGAAGCTAAACCATTTGTTTCGCATTGTTTTTGAAGCTAAGCCTTCTATTTCGCATTGATTTGAAGCTAAATCATGTGTTTCGCATGGATTTAAATCTAACACGTTTGTTTCGCATGCAGTTGAAGCTAAATCGTGTATATCACAAGTATTTGAAGCTAAACCATTCGATTCGCATCGATTTGAAAATGAGCCTCCTACTTCGCATTGATTTGGAGCTAACTCATGTGTTTCGATTGGATTTGAAGCTAAGCCACCTACTTCGCATTGATTTGAAGAAAATCATGTGTTTCGTTTGGATTTGAAGCTAAATCGCTTGTTTCGCATGCAGTTGAAGCTGAATCATATATAAAACAAGTATTTGGAGCTAAACCGTTTGCTTCGCATGGATTTGAAGCTAATTCTTCTACTACGCATTGATTTGAAGTTAAAATATATTTACCCTGGGCTTTGAAGCTCACTCGTTTGTTTCGCCTGCATTTGAAGCTATGTCACTTATATCCAAGGTATTTGTAGCTAAACCATTTGTTTCTAATGTATTTCAAGCTAAGCCTTCCACTTCGAATTGATTTGAAACTAAGTAATGTGTTTCGCTTGGATTTGAAGGTAAAGCGTTTGTTTCGAATGCAGTTGAAGCTACATCATGTATATCACAAGTATTTCAAGCAAAATCATTCGTTTCGCATGGACTTGAAGCTAGGTCTTCTACTTCGCATGAATTCGAAGCTAAATCATGTGTTTCGATTGGATTTGAAGCTAACTCGTTTGTTTCACATGCAGTTGAAGCTAATCATGTATATCACAAGTATTTAAAGCTAAACCATTCGTTTCGCATGGATTTGAAGCTAAGCCTTCTACTTCGCGTTGATTTGAAGCTAAATCATGTTTTTCGCTTGGATTTGATGCTAACTCGCTTGTTTCGCATGCAGTTGAAGCTGAGTCATGTATATCACAAATATTTGAGAGCTAAGCCATTTGTATCTCATGTTTTCGAAGCTAAGCCGTCTACTTCGCATTGATTTGAAGCTAAGTCATGTGTTTCTCATGGAATTGAAGCAACACGTTTCTATCGCATGGATTTAAAGCTAACTCGTTTGTCTCGCCTGCATTTGAAGCTAAATCATATATATCACAAATATTTGAAGCTAAACCATTTGTTTCGCATGGATTTGAAGTTAAGCCTTCGACTTCGCATTGATTTGTAGCTAAATCATGTGTTCCGCCTGCATTTCAAGATAACACGATTGTTTCGCATGCAGTTGAAGCTCAATCATGTATATCTCAAGTATTTGAAGCTAAACCATTTGTTTCGCATTGTTTCTGAAGCTAAACCTTCTATTTCGCATTTATTTAAAGCTAAATCATGCGTTTCGTAAGGAATTGAAGCTAACACGTTTGTCTCTCCTGCATTTGAAGCTAATTCATATATATCACAAATATTTGAAGCTAAACCATTTGTTTCGCATGGACTTGAAGTTAAGCCTTCTACTTCGCTTTGATTTGGAGCTAAATCGTGCGTTTCGCATGGATTTAAAGCTAACACGTTTGTTTCGCATGCAGTTGAATCTAAATCATATATATCACAAATATTTGAAGCTAAACCATTTGTTTCGCATGGATTTGAAGTTAAGCCTTCGACTTCGCATTGATTTGTAGCTAAATCATGTGTTCTGCCTGGATTTCAAGATAACTCGATTGTTTCGCATGCAGTTGAAGCTAAATCATGTATATCGCAAATATTTGAAGCTAAACCATTTGTTTCGCATGGATTAGAAAGTAAGCCTTCTATCTTGTATTGATTTTAAGCTAAATCATGGGTTTCGCATGGATTTAAATCTAACTCGTTTATTTCGCATGCATTTGAAGCTAAGCCTTCGACTTCGCATTGATTTGAAGCAAAATCAAGTATTTCGCTTGGATTTGAAGCTAACTCGTTTGTTTCGCGTGCAGTTGAAGCTCAATTATGTATCTCACAAGTATTTGAAGCTAATCCATTTGTTTCGCACGGATTTGAAGCTAAGCCTTCTCCTTCGCATTGATTTGAAGCTAAATCATGTCTTACGCTTGGATTTGAAGCTCACTCCTTTGTTTCTCCTGCATTTGAAGCTATATCACTTATATCGCAAGTATTTGAAGCTAAATCATTTGTGTCGCATGGAATTGATGCTAAGCCTTCTACTTCGCTTTGATTTGGAGCTAAATCGTGCGTTTCGCATGGATTTAAAGCTAACACGTTTGTTTCGCATGCAGTTGAATCTAAATCATATATATCACAAGTATTTGAAGATAATCCATTTGATTCGCATGGATTTGAAGCTAAGCCTTCTACTTCGCATTGATTTCAAGTTAAATAAAGTGTTTCGTTTGGATTTGAAGCAAACTTGTTTGTTTCGCATACAGTTGAAGCTATATCACTTATGTTCGCAAGTATTTGAAGCTAAATCATTCGTTTCGCATGGATTCGAAAATCAGCCTTCTATTTCGCATTGATTTGAAGCTAAATCATTTGTTCCGCATGCAGTTGAACCAAAATCATGTATATCACAAGTATTTGAAGCTAAACCATTTGTTTCGCATTGGTTTTGAAACTAAGCCTTCTATTTCGCATTGATTTGAAGCTAAATCAAGTGTTTCGCTTGGATTTGAAGTTAACTCGTTAGTTTCGCATGCAGTTGACGCTAAATCATGTATATCACAAGTATTTGAAGCTAAACCATTTGATTCTCATGGATTTGGAGCTAAGCCTTCTACTTCGCATTGATTTCGAGCTATATCATGTGTTTCGCATGGATTTAAAGCTAACACGTTTGTGTCGCATGCAGTTGAAGCTAAATCATGTATATCACAAGTATTTGAAGCTAAACCGTTTTTTTCGCATGGATTCGAAAATCAGCCTTCTATTTCGCACTGATTGGAAGCTAAATCATGCGTTTCGCATAGAATTGAAGCAATCTCGTTTGTTTCGCATGGATTTGAAGCTAACTCGTTTGTTTCGCCTGCAGTTGAAGCTCAATTATGTATCTCACAAGTATTTGAAGCTAATCCATTTGTTTCGCATGGATTTGAAGCTAAGCCTTCTCCTTCGCATTGATTTGAAGCTAACTCGATTGTTTCGCCTGCATTTGCAGCTATATCACATATATCGCAATTATCTGATGATAAATCATATGTTTCTCATGTATTTGAACATAAGCCTTGTACTTCGCATTGATTTGAATCTAAATCATGTGTTTCGCATGGATTTGAAGCTAACTCGTTTGTTTCGCCTGCATTTGAGAACAAATCATGTATATCACAAGTATTTGGAGCTAAACCATTCGCTTCGCACGGATTTGAAGCAAAGCTTTCAACTTCGCATTGATTTGAAGATAAATCATGTGTTTCGCTTGGATTTGAAACTATCACGTTTGTTTCGCATGCAGTTGAAGCTAAATCATGTATATCACAAGTATTTGAAGCTAAACCATTTGTTTCACATTGATTTGATGATTAGCATTCTACGTCGCATTGAGTTGAAGCTAAATCATATGTTTCGCATGGATTTGAAGCTAACTCGTTTTCTTCGCCTGTATTTGAAGATAAATCATATATATGACAAGTATTTGAAGCTAAACCATACGCTTCTCATGGATTTGAAGCAAAGCCTTCAACTTCGCATTGATTTGAAGATAAATCATGTGTTTCGCTTGGATTTGAAGCTATCACGTTTGTTTCGCATGCAGTTGAAGCTAAATCATGTATATCACAAGTATTTGAAGCTAAACCATTTGTTTCACATTGATTTGATGATTAGCATTCTACGTCGCATTGAGTTGAAGCTAAATCATATGTTTCGCTTAGATTTGAAGCTAACACGTTTGTTTAGCATGCAGTTGAAGCTAAAACATGTACATCACAAGTATCTGGATCTAATTCATCTGTTTCGCAAGAATATGAAGCTATGAAGCTAATCCATGTGATTCGCATGAATTTGAAGCTAAATCATGTGTGTGGCATGGATTTGAAGCTCTATCACTTATATCGCAATTATCTGAAGATAAATCATTTGTTTCTCATGTGTTTAAAGCTAAGCCTTCTACTTCGCATTGATTTGAAGCTAAATCATGTGTAGCGCATGGATTTGAAGCTAACTCGTTTGTTTCGCCTGCATTTGAAGCTAAATCATGTATATCACAAGTATTTGAATCTAAACAATTTGTTTCGCATTGATTTGAAGATAAGCTTTCTACTTCGCATTGATTTGAAACTAACTCGATTGTTTCGCCTGCATTTGCAGCTATATCACATATATCGCAATTATCTGATGATAAATCATATGTTACTCATGTATTTGAACATAAGCCTTGTACTTCGCATTGATTTGAAGCTAAATCATGTGTTTCGCATGGATTTGAAGCTAACTCGTTTGTATCGCATGCAGTTGAAGCTAAATCATGTATATCTCAAGTATTTGAAGCTAAACCATCTGTTTCGCATGGATTTGAAGATAAGTCTCCTACTTCGCATTAATTTGAAGCTAACTTGATTGATTCGACTGCATTTGAATCTATATCACTTATCTCGCAATTATCTGTAGATAAATCATTTGCTTCTCATGTATTTGAAGCTAAGCCTTCTACTTCGAATTGATTTGAAGCTAACTCGATTGTTTCGCCCGCATATGAAGCTAAATCACTTATATCGCAATTATCTGAAGATAAATCATTTGTTTCTCATGTATTTGAAGATAAGCCTTGTACTTCGCATTGATTTGAAGCTAAATCATGTGTTTCGCATGGATTTGAAGCTAACTCGTTTGTTTCGCATGCAGTTGAAGCTAAATCATATTTATCACAAGTATCTGAGTATAAACCATGTGTTTCGCATGAATATTAAGCTAAACTATGTGTTTCGCATGAATTTGAAGCTAAATGTTGTGTTTCGCATGGATTTGAAGCTATCTCTTTTGTTTCGCCTGCATTTGAAGATAAATCATGTATATCACAAGTATTTGCAGCTAAACCGTTTGTTTCGCTTGGATTTGAAGGTAAAGCGTTTGTTTCGCATGCAGCTGAAGCTGAAACATGTATATCACAAGTATTTTAAGCTAAACCATTTGTTTCGCATGAATTTGAAGCTAAGCCTTCTACTTCGCTTTGATTTGAAGCTAAATCATGTGTTTCGCTTGGTTTTGAAGCTAACTCGTTTGTTTCGCATGCAGTTGAAGCTAAATCATGTATAGCACAAGTATTTGAAGGTAAACCGTTTGCTTCACATGGATTTGAAGATATGCCTTCTACGTCGCATTGATTTGAAGCTAAATCATGTGTTTCGCTGTGATTTGAAGCTAACACGTTTGTTTCGCATGCAGTTGAAGCAAAATCATGTATATCACAAGTATTTGAAGCTAAACCATTGGTTTCGCATGGATTTGAAGATAAGCCTTCTACTTCGCATTGATTTGAAGCTAACTCGATTGTTTCGCCTGCATTTGCAGCTATATCACATATATCGCAATTATCTGATGATAAATCATATGTTTCTCATGTATTTGAACATAAGCCTTGTACTTCGCACTGATTTGAATCTAAATCATGTGTTTCGCATGGATTTGAAGCTAACTCGTTTGTTTCGCCTGCATTTGGAGACAAATCACGTATATCACAAGTATTTGAAGCTAAACCGTTTGATTCGCATGGATTTGATGCTAAGCCTTCTACTTCGCATTGATTTGCAGGTAAATGATGTGTTTCGCTTGGTTTTGAAGCTAACTCGTTTGTTTCGCATGCAGTTGAAGCTAAATCATGTATATCACAAGTATTTGAAGCTAAACCATTGGTTTCGCATGGATTTGAAGATAAGCCTTCTACTTCGCATTGATTTGAAGCTAACTCGATTGTTTCGCCTGCATTTGCAGCTATATCACATATATCGCAATTATCTGATGATAAATCATATGTTTCTCATGTATTTGAACATAAGCCTTGTACTTCGCATTGATTTGAATCTAAATCATGTGTTTCGCATGGATTTGAAGCTAACTCGTTTGTTTCGCCTGCATTTGGAGACAAATCATGTATATCACAAGTATTTGGAGCTAAACCATTCGCTTCGCACGGATTTGAAGCAAAGCCTTCAACTTCGCATTGATTTGAAGATAAATCATGTGTTTCGCTTGGATTTGAAGCTATCACGTTTGTTTCGCATGCAGTTGAAGCTAAATCATGTATATCTCAAGTATTTGAAGCTAAACCATTTGTTTCACATTGATTTGATGATTAGCATTCTACGTCGCATTGAGTTGAAGCTAAATCATATGTTTCGCATGGATTTGAAGCTAACTCGTTTTCTTCGCCTGTATTTGAAGATAAATCATATATATGACAAGTATTTGAAGCTAAACCATACGCTTCGCATGGATTTGAAGCAAAGCCTTCAACTTCGCATTGATTTGAAGATAAATCATGTGTTTCGCTTAGATTTGAAGCTAACACGTTTGTTTAGCATGCAGTTGAAGCTAAAACATGTACATCACAAGTATCTGGATCTAATTCATCTGTTTCGCAAGGATATGAAGCTATGAAGCTAATCCATGTGATTCGCATGAATTTGAAGCTAAATCATGTGTGTGGCATGGATTTGAAGCTCTATCACTTATATCGCAATTATCTGAAGATAAATCATTTGTTTCTCATGTGTTTAAAGCTAAGCCTTCTACTTCGCATTGATTTGAAGCTAAATCATGTGTAGCGCATGGATTTGAAGCTAACTCGTTTGTTTCGCCTGCATTTGAAGCTAAATCATGTATATCACAAGTATTTGAATCTAAACAATTTGTTTCGCTTTGATTTGAAGATAAGCTTTCTACTTCGCATTGATTTGAAACTAACTCGATTGTTTCGCCTGCATTTGCAGCTATATCACATATATCGCAATTATCTGATTATAAATCATATGTTTCTCATGTATTTGAACATAAGCCTTGTACTTCGCATTGATTTGAAGCTAAATCATGTGTTTCGCTTGGTTTTGAAGCTAACTCGTTTGTTTCGCATGCAGTTGAAGCTAAATCATGTATAGCACAAGTATTTGAAGGTAAACCGTTTGCTTCACATGGATTTGAAGATATGCCTTCTACTTCGCATTGATTTGAAGCTAAATCATGTGTTTCGCTGTGATTTGATGCTAACACGTTTGTTTCGCATGCAGTTGAAGCTAAATCATGTTTATCAAAAGTATTAGAAGCTAAACCATTTGTTTCGCATGGATTTGAAGATAAGCCTCCTACTTCGCATTGATTTGAAGCTAAGTCTTCTACTTCGCATTGATTTGGAGGTAAATCATGTGTTTCGCTTGGATTTGAAGCTAAGCCTTCTACTTCGCTGTGATTTGAAGCTAAATCATGTGTTTCGCTTGGTTTTGAAGCTAACTCGTTTGTTTCGCATGCAGTTGAAGCTAAATCATGCATATCACAAGTATTTGAAGCTAAACCATTTGTTTCGCATGAATTTGAATCTAAGCCTTCTACTTTGCACTGATTTGAAGCTAAGTCTTCTACTTCGCATTGATTTGGAGGTAAATCATGTGTTTCGCTTGGTTTTGAAGCTAACTCGTTTGTTTCGCATGCAGTTGTAGCTAAATCATGCATATCACAAGTATTTGAAGCTAAACCATTTGTTTCGTATGAATTTGAATCTAAGCCTTCTACTTCGCATTGATTTGAAGCTAGGTCTTCTACTTCGCATTGATCTGGAGGTAAATCATGCGTTTCGCTTGGATTTGAAGCTAACTCGTTTGTTTCGATTGCAGTTGAAGCTAAATCATGTTTATCACAAGTATCTGAATATAAACCATCTGTGTCGCATGAATATTGAGCTAAACCATGTATTTCGCATGAATTTGAACCTAAATGATGTGTTTCGCATGGATATGAAGCTAACTCTTTTGTTTCGCCTGTATTTGAAGATAAATCATATATATCACAAGTATTTGAAGCTAAACCATTTGTTTCGGATTGATTTGAAGGTAAGCCTTCTACTTCGCATTGATTTGATGCTAAATCATATGTTTCGCATGGATTTGAAACTAACTCGTTTGTTTCGTCTTCATTTGAAGCTGTTTCATTTATATCGCAAGTGTTTGAAGCTAAACCATTTGTTTCGAATGGATTTGAAGATAAGCCTTCTACTTCGCATTGATTTAAATCTAAATCGTGTGTATGGCATGGATTCGAAGCTAACTCGTTTGTTTCGCCTGCATTTGAAGTTAAATCATGTATATCACAAGTATTTGAAGCTAAAACATTCGCTTCGCATGGGTTTGAAGCAAAACTTTCATCTTCGCATTGATTTGAAGATAAATCATGCGTTTCGCTTGGATTTGAAGCTAACACGTTTGTTTCGCATGCAGTTGAAGCTAAAACATGTACATCACAAGTATCTGGATCTAATCCATCCGTTTCGCAAGAATATGGATCTATGAAGCTAATCCATGTGATTCGCTTGAATTTGAAGCTAAATCATGTGTTTCGCATGGATTTCAAGCTGCATCACTTATATCGCAATTATCTGTAGATAAATCATTTGTTTCTCATGTGTTTGAAGCTAAGCCTTCTACTTCGCATTGATTCGAAGCTAAATCATCTGAATCGCATGGATTTGAAGCTAACTCGTTTGATTCGCATGCAGTTGAAGCTAAATCATGTATATCACGAGTATTTGAAGCTAAACCATTTGTTTCGGATTGATTTGAAGCTAAGCCTTCTACTTCGCATTGATTTGATGCTAAATCATATGTTTCGTATGGATTTGAAACTAACTCGTTTGTTTCGCCTGCATTTGAAGCTGTTTCTTTTATATCGCAAGTATTTGAAGCTAAACCATTTGTTTCGGATGGATTTGAAGATAAGCCTTCTACTTCGCATTGATTTAAATCCAAATCGTGTGTATGGCATGGATTTGAAGCTGTATCACTTATATCGCAATTATCTGAAGATAAATCATTTGTTTCTCATGTGTTTGAAGCTAAGCCTTCTACTTCGCATTGATTCGAAGCTAAATCATGTGAATCGCATGGATTTGAAGCTAACTCGTTTGATTCGACTGCATTTGAAGCTAAATCATGTATATCACAAGTATTTGAATCTAAACCATTTGTTTCGCATTGATTTGTAGATAAGTTTTCTACTTCGCATTGATTTGAAGCTATCTCGATTGTTTCGCCTGCATTTGCAGCTATATCACATATATCGCAATTATCTGATGATAAATCATATGTTTCTCATGTATTTGAACATAAGCCTTGTACTTCGCATTGATTTGAAGCTAAATCATGTGTTTCGCATGGATTTGAAGCTAACTCGTTTTCTTCGCCTGTATTTGAAGATAAATCATATATATGACAATTATTTGAAGCTAAACCATACGCTTCGCATGGATTTGAAGCAAAGCCTTCAACTTCGCATTGATTTGAAGATAAATCATGTGTTTCGCTTGGATTTGAAGCTAACACGTTTGTTTAGCATGCAGTTGAAGCTAAAACATGTACATCACAAGTATTTGGATCTAATCCACCTGTTTCGCAAGAATATGAAGCTATGAAGCTAATCCATGTGATTCGTATGAATTTGAAGCTAAATCATGTGTTTCGCATGGATTTGAAGCTGTATCACTTATATCGCAATTATCTGAAGATAAATCATTTGTTTCTCACGTGTTTGAAGCTAAGCCTTCTACTTCGCATTGATTTGAAGCTAACTCGATTGTTTCGCCCGCATATGAAGCTATATCACTTATATCGCAATTATCTGAAGATAAATCATTTGTTTCTCATGTATTTGAAGATAAGCCTTGTACTTCGCATTGATTTGAAGCTAAATCATATGTTTCGCATGGATTTGAAGCTAACTCGTTTGTTTCCCATGCAGTTGAAGCTAAATCATATTTATCACAAGTATCTGAGTATAAACCATGTGTTTCGCATGAATATTAAGCTAAACCATGTGTTTCGCATGAATATTAAGCTAAACTATGTGTTTCGCATGAATTTGAAGCTAAATGTTGTGTTTCGCATGGATTTGAAGCTATCTCTTTTGTTTCGCCTGCATTTGAAGATAAATCATGTATATCACAAGTATTTGAAGCTAAACCGTTTGTTTCGCTTGGATTTGAAGGTAAAGCGTTTGTTTCGCATGCAGCTGAAGCTGAAACATGTATATCACAAGTATTTTAAGCTAAACCATTTGTTTCGCATGAATTTGAAGCTAAGCCTTCTACTTCGCTTTGATTTGAAGCTAAATCATGTGTTTCGCTTGGTTTTGAAGCTAACTCGTTTGTTTCGCATGCAGTTGAAGCTAAATCATGTATAGCACAAGTATTTGAAGGTAAACCGTTTGCTTCACATGGATTTGAAGATATGCCTTCTACTTCGCATTGATTTGAAGCTAAATCATGTGTTTCGCTGTGATTTGAAGCTAACACGTTTGTTTCGCATGCTGTTGAAGCTAAATCATGATTATCAAAAGTATTAGAAGCTAAACCATTTGTTTCGCATGGATTTGAAGATAAGCCTCCTACTTCGCATTGATTTGAAGCTAAGTCTTCTACTTCGCATTGATTTGGAGGTAAATCATGTGTTTCGCTTGGATTTGAAGCTAAACCTTCTACTTCGCTTTGATTTGAAGCTAAATCATGTGTTTCGCTTGGTTTTGAAGCTAACTCGTTTGTTTCGCATGCAGTTGAAGCTAAATCATGCATATCACATGTATTTGAAGCTAAACCATTTGTTTCGCATGAATTTGAATCTAAGCCTTCTACTTCGCATTGATTTGAAGCTAAGTCTTCTACTTCGCATTGATTTGGAGGTAAATCATATGTTTCGCTTGGTTTTGAAACTAACTCGTTTGTTTCGCCTGCATTTGAAGCTGTTTCTTTTATATCGCAAGTATTTGAAGCTAAACCATTTGTTTCGGATGGATTTGAAGATAAGCCTTCTACTTCGCATTGATTTAAATCCAAATCATGTGTGTCGCATGGATTTGAAGCTCTATCACTTATATCGCAATTATCTGAAGATAAATCATTTGTTTCTCACGTATTTGAAGCTAAGCCTTCTACTTCGCATTGATTTGAAGCTAACTCGATTGTTTCGCCCGCATATGAAGCTATATCACTTATATCGCAATTATCTGAAGATAAATCATTTGTTTCTCATGTATTTGAAGATAAGCCTTGTACATCGCATTGATTTGAAGCTAAAGCATGTGTTTCGCATGGATTTGAAGCTAACTCGTTTGTTTCGCATGCAGTTGAAGCTAAATCATATTTATCACAAGTATCTGAGTATAAACCATGTGTTTCGCATGAATATTAAGCTAAACTATGTGTTTCGCATGAATTTGAAGCTAAATGTTATGTTTCGCATGGATTTGAAGCTATCTCTTTTGTTTCGCCTGCATTTGAAGATAAATCATGTATATAACAAGTATTTGAAGCTAAACCATTTGTTTCGGATTGGATTGATTTGAAGGTAAGCCTTCTACTTCGCATTGATTTGATGCTAAATCATATGTTTCGCATGGATTTGAAACTAACTCGTTTGTTTCGTCTTCATTTGAAGCTGTTTCATTTATATCGCAAGTGTTTGAAGCTAAACCATTTGTTTCGAATGGATTTGAAGATAAGCCTTCTACTTCGCATTGATTTAAATCTAAATCGTGTGTATGGCATGGATTCGAAGCTAACTCGTTTGTTTCGCCTGCATTTGAAGTTAAATCATGTATATCACAAGTATTTGAAGCTAAAACATTCGCTTCGCATGGGTTTGAAGCAAAACTTTCATCTTCGCATTGATTTGAAGATAAATCATGCGTTTCGCTTGGATTTGAAGCTAACACGTTTGTTTCGCATGCAGTTGAAGCTAAAACATGTACATCACAAGTATCTGGATCTAATCCATCCGTTTCGCAAGAATATGAAGCTATGATGCTAATCCATGTGATTCGCTTGAATTTGAAGCTAAATCATGTGTTTCGCATGGATTTGTAGCTGCATCACTTATATCGCAATTATCTGTAGATAAATCATTTGTTTCTCAAGTGTTTGAAGCTAAGCCTTCTACTTCGCATTGATTCGAAGCTACATCATGTGAATCGCATGGATTTGAAGCTAACTCGTTTGATTCGCATGCAGTTGAAGCTAAATCATGTATATCACGAGTATTTGAAGCTAAACCATTTGATTCGCATGGATTTGAAGCTAAGCCTACTACTACGCATTGATTTGAAGCTAAATCATGTGTTTCGATTGGATAAGAAGCTAACTCGTTTATTTCGCCTGCATTTGAAGCTAAATCATGTATATCACAAGTATTTGAAGCTAAACCATTTGTTTCGCATGAATTTGAAGCTAAGCCTCCTACTTCGTATTGATTTGAAGCTAACTCGATTGATTCGACTGCATTTGAATCTATATCACTTATCTCGCAATTATCTGTAGATAAATCATTTGCTTCTCATGTATTTGAAGCTAAGCCGTCTATTTCGCACTGATTTGAAGCTAAATCATATGTTTTGCATGGATTTGAAGCTAACTCGTTTTATTCGCCTGTATTTAAAGATAAATCATGTATATCACAAGTATTTGGAGCTAAACCATTCGCTTCGCACGTATTTGAAGCAAAGCCTTCAACTTCGCATTGATTTGAAGATAAATCATGTGTTTCGCTTGGATTTGAAGCTATCACGTTTGTTTCGCATACAGTTGAAGCTAAATCATGTATATCACAAGTATTTGAAGCTAAACCATTTGTTTCACATTGATTTGATGATTAGCATTCTACGTTGCATTGATTTGAAGCTAAATCATATGTTTCGCATGGATTTGAAGCTAACTCGTTTTCTCGCCTGTATTTGAAGATAAATCATATATATGACAAGTATTTGAAGCTAAACCATACGCTTCGCATGGATTTGAAGCAAAGCCTTCAACTTCGCATTGATTTGAAGATAAATCATGTGTTTCGCTTAGATTTGAAGCTAACACGTTTGTTTAGCATGCAGTTGAAGCTAAAACATGTACATCACAAGTATCTGGATCTAATTCATCTGTTTCGCAAGAATATGAAGCTATGAAGCTAATCCATGTGATTCGCATGAATTTGAAGCTAAATCATGTGTGTGCCATGGATTTGAAGCTCTATCACTTATATCGCATTATCTGAAGATAAATCATTTGTTTCTCATGTGTTTAAAGCCAAGCCTTCTACTTCGCATTGATTTGAAGCTAAATCATGTGTAGCGCATGGATTTGAAGCTAACTCGTTTTGTTTCGCCTGCATTTGAAGCTAAATCATGTATATCACAAGTATTTGAATCTAAACCATTTGTTTCGCATTGATTTGAAGATAAGCTTCTACTTCGCATTGATTTGAAACTAACTCGATTGTTTCGCCTGCATTTGCAGCTATATCACATATATCGCAATTATCTGATGATAAATCATATGTTTCTCATGTATTTGAACATAAGCCTTGTACTTCGCATTGATTTGAAGCTAAATCATGTGTTTCGCATGGATTTGAAGCTAACTCGTTTGTATCGCATGCAGTTGAAGCTAAATCATGTATATCTCAAGTATTTGAAGCTAAACCATTTGTTTCGCATGAATTTGAAGCTAAGCCTTCACTTCGCTTTGATTTGAAGCTAAATCATGTGTTTCGCTTGGTTTTGAAGCTAACTCGTTTGTTTCGCATGCAGTTGAAGCTAAATCATGTGTAGCACAAGTATTTGAAGGTAAACCGTTTGCTTCACATGGATTTGAAGATATGCCTTCTACTTCGCATTGATTTGAAGCTAAATCATGTGTTTCGCTGTGATTTGAAGCTAACACGTTTGATTCGCATGCAGTTGAAGCTAAATCATGTTTATCAAAAGTATTAGAAGCTAAACCATATGTTTCGCATGGATTTGAAGATAATCCTCCTACTTCGCATTGATTTGAAGCTAAGTCTTCTACTTCGCATTGATTTGGAGGTAAATCATGTGTTTCGCTTGGTTTTGAAGCTAACTCGTTTGTTTCGCCTGCATTTGAAGCTAAATCATGTATATCACAAGTATTTGAAGCTAAACCATTTGTTTCGCATGAATTTGAAGCTAAGCCTCCTACTTCGCATTGATTTGAAGCTAACTCGATTGATTCGACTGCATTTGAATCTATATCACTTATATCGCAATTATCTGTAGATAAATCATTTGCTTCTCATGTATTTGAAGCTAAGCCGTCTATTTCGCACTGATTTGAAGCTAAATCATATGTTTTGCATGGATTTGAAGCTAACTCGTTTTATTCGCCTGTATTTGAAGATAAATCATGTATATCACAGTATTTGAAGCTAAACCATTCGCTTCGCATGGATTTGAAGCAAAGCCTTCAACTTCGCATTGATTTTAAGATAAATCATGTGTTTCGCTTGGATTTGAAGCTAACACGTTTGTTTAGCACGCACTTGAAGCTAAACATGTCCATCACAAGTATCTGGATCTAATCCATCTGTTTCGCAAGAATATTAAGCTATGAAGCTAATCCATGTGATTCGTATGAATTTGAAGCTAAATCATGTGTTTCGCATGGATTTGAAGCTGTATCACTTATATCGCAATTATCTGAAGATAAATCATTTATTTCCCACGTATTTGAAGCTAAGCCTTCCACTTCGCATTGATTTGAAGCTAACTCGATTGTTTCGCCTGCATATGAAGCTATATCACTTATATCGCAATTATCTGAAGATAAATCATTTGTTTCTCATGTATTTGAAGCTAAGCCATCTATTTCGCATTGATTTGAAGCTAAATCATATGTTTCGCATGGATTTGAAGCTAACTCGTTTTTTTCGCCTGTATTTAAAGATAAATCATGTATATCACAAGTATTTGAAGCTAAACCATTCGCTTCGCACGGATTTGAAGCAAAGCCTTCAACTTCGCATTGATTTGAAGATAAATCATGTGTTTCGCTTGGATTTGAAGCTAACTCGTTTGTTTCGCATGCATTTGAAGCTAAATCATGTTTATCTCAAGTATCTGAATATAAACCATCTGTTTCGCATGAATATTAAGCTAAACCATGTGTTTCGCATGAATTTGAAGCTAAATGATGAGTTTCGCTTGGTTTTGAAGCTAACTCTTTGTTTCGCCTGCATTTGAAGCTATATCACTTATATCGCAATTATCTGAAGATAAATCATTTGTTTCTAATGTATTTGAAGCTAAGCCGTCTATTTCGCATTGATTTGAAGCTAAATCATATGTTTCGCATGGATTTGAAGCTAACTCGTTTTTTTCGCCTGTATTTAAAGATAAATCATGTATATCACAAGTATTTGAAGCTAAACCATTCGCTTCGCACGGATTTTGAAGCAAAGCCTTCAACTTCGCATTGATTTGAAGATAAATCATGTGTTTCGCTTGGATTTGAAGCTATCACGTTTGTTTCGCATGCAGTTGAAGCTAAATCATGTATATCACAAGTATTTGAAGCTAAACCATTTGTTTCACTTTGATTTGATGATTAGCATTCTACGTCGCATTGATTTGAAGCTAAGCCTTCTATTTCGCATTGATTTGAAGGTAAATCATGTGTTTCGCATGGATTTGAAGCTAACTCGTTTGTTTCGCATGCAGTTGAAGCTAAATCATGTTTATCTCAAGTATCTGAATATAAACCATCTGTTTCGCATGAATATTAAGCTAAACCATGTGTTTCGCATGAATTCGAAGCTAAATGATGTGTTTCGCTTGGTTTGAAGCTGACTCTTTTGTTTCGCCTGCATTTGAAGCTATATCACTTATATCGCAATTATCTGAAGATAAATCATTTGTTTCTCATGTATTTGAAGCTAAACCTTCCACTTCGCATTGATTTGAACCTAAATAATGTGTTTCGCTTGGATTTGAAGGTAAAGCGTTTGTTTCGCTGCTTTTGAAGCTAAATCATGTATATCACAAGTATTTGAAGCTAAACCATTTGTTTCGCATGAATTTGAAGCTATGCCTTCTATTTCGCATTGATTTGAAGCTAAAATCATGTGTTTCGCATGGTTTTGAAGCTAAGTCGTTTGTATCGCATGCAGTTGAAGCTACATCATGTATATCTCAAGTATTTGAAGCTAAACCATTTGTTTCGCATGGATTTGAAGATAAGTCTCCTACTTCGCATTAATTTGAAGCTAACTCGATTGATTCGACTGCATTTGAATCTATATCACTTATATCGCAATTATCTGTAGATAAATCATTTGCTTCTCATGTATTTGAAGCTAAGCCGTCTATTTCGCACTGATTTGAAGCTAAATCATATGTTTTGCATGGATTTGAAACTAACTCGTATTATTCGCCTGTATTTGAAGATAAAATCATGTATATCACAAGTATTTGAAGCTAAACCATTCGCTTCGCATGGATTTGAAGCAAAGCCTTCAACTTCGCATTGATTTTAAGATAAATCATGTGTTTCGCTTGGATTTGAAGCTAACACGTTTGTTTAGCACGCACTTGAAGCTAAAACATGTCCATCACAAGTATCTGGATCTAATCCATCTGTTTCGCAAGAATATTAAGCTATGAAGCTAATCCATGTGATTCGTATGAATTTGAAGCTAAATCATGTGTTTCGCATGATTTGAAGCTGTATCACTTATATCGCAATTATCTGAAGATAAATCATTTATTTCCCACGTATTTGAAGCTAAGCCTTTCACTTCGCATTGATTTGAAGCTAACTCGATTGTTTCGCCTGCATATGAAGCTATATCACTTATATCGCAATTATCTGAAGATAAATCATTTGTTTCTCATGTATTTGAAGCTAAGCCATCTATTTCGCATTGATTTGAAGCTAAATCATATGTTTCGCATGGATTTGAAGCTAACTCGTTTTTTTCGCCTGTATTTAAAGATAAATCATGTATATCACAAGTATTTGAAGCTAAACCATTCGCTTCGCACGGATTTGAAGCAAAGCCTTCAACTTCGCATTGATTTGAAGATAAATCATGTGTTTCGCTTGGATTTGAAGCTATCACGTTTGTCTTCGCATGCAGTTGAAGCTAAATCATGTATATCACAAGTATTTGAAGCTAAACCATTTGTTTCACATTGATTTGATGATTAGCATTCTACGTCGCATTGATTTGAAGCTAAGCCTTCTATTTCGCATTGATTTGAAGGTAAATCATGTGTTTCGCTTGGATTTGAAGCTAACTCGTTTGTTTCGCATGCATTTGAAGCTAAATCATGTTTATCTCAAGTATCTGAATATAAACCATCTGTTTCGCATGAATATTAAGCTAAACCATGTGTTTCGCATGAATTTGAAGCTAAATGATGAGTTTCGCTTGGTTTTGAAGCTAACTCTTTTGTTTCGCCTGCATTTGAAGCTATATCACTTATATCGCAATTATCTGAAGATAAATCATTTGTTTCTAATGTATTTGAAGCTAAGCCGTCTATTTCGCATTGATTTGAAGCTAAATCATATGTTTCGCATGGATTTGAAGCTAACACGTTTTTTTCGCCTGTATTTAAAGATAAATCATGTATATCACAAGTATTTGAAGCTAAACCATTCGCTTCGCACGGATTTGAAGCAAAGCCTTCAACTTCGCATTGGATTGAAGATAAATCATGTGTTTCGCTTGGATTTGAAGCTATCACGTTTGTTTCGCATGCAGTTGAAGCTAAATCATGTATATCACAAGTATTTGAAGCTAAACCATTTGTTTCACATTGATTTGATGATTAGCATTCTACGTCGCATTGATTGAAGCTAAGCCTTCTATTCGCATTGATTTGAAGGTAAATCATGTGTTTCGCTTGGATTTGAAGCTAACTCGTTTGTTTCGCATGCAGTTGAAGCTAAATCATGTTTATCACAAGTATCTGAATATAAACCATCTGTTTCGCATGAATATTAAGCTAAACCATGTGTTTCGCATGAATTTGAAGCTAAATGATGAGTTTCGCTTGGTTTTGAAGCTAACTCTTTTGTTTCGCCTGCATTTGAAGCTATATCACTTATATCGCAATTATCTGAAGATAAATCATTTGTTTCTCATGTATTTGAAGCTAAGCCTTCCACTTCGCATTGATTGAAGTTAAATAATGTGTTTCGCTTGGATTTGAAGGTAAAGCGTTTGTTTCGCATGCAGTTGAAGCTAAATCATGTATATCACAAGTATTTGAAGCTAAACCATTTGTTTCGCATGAATTTGAAGCAAAGCCTTCAACTTCGCATTGATTTTAAGATAAATCATGTGTTTCGCTTGGATTTGATGCTAACACGTTTGTTTAGCATGCACTTGAAGCTAAAACATGTACATCACAAGTATCTGGATCTAATCCATCTGTTTCGCAAGAATATTAAGCTATGACGCTAATCCATGTGATTCGTATGAATGTGAAGCTAAATCATGTGTTTCGCATGGATTTGAAGCTGTATCACTTATATCGCAATTATCTGAAGATAAATCATTTGTTTCTCACGTATTTGAAGCTAAGCCTTCCACTTCGCATTGATTTGAAGCTAACTCGATTGTTTCGCCTGCATATGAAGCTATATCACTTATATCGCAATTATCTGAAGATAAATCATTAGTTTCTCATGTATTTGAAGCTAAGCCGTCTATTTCGCATTGATTTGAAGCTAAATCATATGTTTCGCATGGATTTGAAGCTAACTCGTTTTTTCGCCTGTATTTAAAGATAAATCATGTATACCACAAGTATTTGAAGCTAAACCATTCGCTTCGCACGGATTTGAAGCAAAGCCTTCAACTTCGCATTGATTTGAAGATAAATCATGTGTTTCGCTTGGATTTGAAGCTATCACGTTTGTTTCGCATGCAGTTGAAGCTAAATCATGTATATCACAAGTATTTGAAGCTAAACCATTTGTTTCACTTTGATTTGATGATTAGCATTCTACGTCGCATTGATTTGAAGCTAAGCCTTCTATTTCGCATTGATTTGAAGGTAAATCATGTGTTTCGCTTGGATTTGAAGCTAACTCGTTTGTTTCGCATGCAGTTGAAGCTAAATCATGTTTATCTCAAGTATCTGAATATAAACCATCTGTTTCGCATGAATATTAAGCTAAACCATGTGTTTCGCATGAATTTGAAGCTAAATGATGTGTTTCGCTTGGTTTTGAAGCTGACTCTTTTGTTTCGCCTGCATTTGAAGCTATATCACTTATATCGCAATTATCTGAAGATAAATCATTTGTTTCTCATGTATTTGAAGCTAAATAATGTGTTTCGCTTGGATTTGAAGGTAAAGCGTTTGTTTCGCATGCTTTTGAAGCTAAATCATGTATATCACAAGTATTTGAAGCTAAACCATTTGTTTGGCATGAATTTGAAGCTATGCCTTCTACTTCGCATTGATTTGAAGCTAAATCATGTGTTTCGCATGGATTTGAAACTAACTCGCTTGTTTCGTCTTCATTTGAAGCTGATTCATTTATATCGCAAGTATTTGAAGCTAAACCATTTGTTTCGCATGGATTTGAAGATAAGTCTCCTACTTCGCGTTAATTTGAAGCTAACTCGATTGATTCGACTGCATTTGAATCTATATCACTTATATCGCAATTATCTGTAGATAAATCATTTGCTTCTCATGTATTTGAAGCTAAGCCGTCTATTTCGCACTGATTTGAAGCTAAATCATATGTTTTGCATGGATTTGAAGCTAACTCGTATTATTCGCCTGTATTTGAAGATAAATCATGTATATCACAAGTATTTGAAGCTAAACCATTCGCTTCGCATGGATTTGAAGCAAAGCCTTCAACTTCGCATTGATTTTAAGATAAATCATGTGTTTCGCTTGGATTTGAAGCTAACACGTTTGTTTAGCACGCACTTGAAGCTAAAACATGTCCATCACAAGTATCTGGATCTAATCCATCTGTTTCGCAAGAATATTAAGCTATGAAGCTAATCCATGTGATTCGTATGAATTTGAAGCTAAATCATGTGTTTCGCATGGATTTGAAGCTGTATCACTTATATCGCAATTATCTGAAGATAAATCATTTATTTCCCACGTATTTGAAGCTAAGCCTTCCACTTCGCATTGATTTGAAGCTAACTCGATTGTTTCGCCTGCATATGAAGCTATATCACTTATATCGCAATTATCTGAAGATAAATCATTTGTTTCTCATGTATTTGAAGCTAAGCCATCTATTTCGCATTGATTTGAAGCTAAATCATATGTTTCGCATGGATTTGAAGCTAACTCGTTTTTTTCGCCTGTATTTAAAGATAAATCATGTATATCACAAGTATTTGAAGCTAAACCATTCGCTTCGCACGGATTTGAAGCAAAGCCTTCAACTTCGCATTGATTTGAAGATAAATCATGTGTTTCGCTTGGATTTGAAGCTATCACGTTTGTTTCGCATGCAGTTGAAGCTAAATCATGTATATCACAAGTATTTGAAGCTAAACCATTTGTTTCACATTGATTTGATGATTAGCATTCTACGTCGCATTGATTTGAAGCTAAGCCTTCTATTTCGCATTGATTTGAAGGTAAATCATGTGTTTCGCTTGGATTTGAAGCTAACTCGTTTGTTTCGCATGCATTTGAAGCTAAATCATGTTTATCTCAAGTATCTGAATATAAACCATCTGTTTCGCATGAATATTATGCTAAACCATGTGTTTCGCATGAATTTGAAGTTAAATGATGAGTTTCGCTTGGTTTTGAAGCTAACTCTTTTGTTTCGCCTGCATTTGAAGCTATATCACTTATATCGCAATTATCTGAAGATAAATCATTTGTTTCTAATGTATTTGAAGCTAAGCCGTCTATTTCGCATTGATTTGAAGCTAAATCATATGTTTCCCATGGATTTGAAGATAACTCGTTTTTTTCGCCTGTATTTAAAGATGAATCATGTATATCACAAGTATTTGAAGCTAAACCATTCGCTTCGCACGGATTTGAAGCAAAGCCTTCAACTTCGCATTGATTTGAAGATAAATCATGTGTTTCGCTTGGATTTGAAGCTAACTCGTTTGTTTCGCATGCAGTTGAAGCTAAATCATGTTTATCACAAGTATCTGAATATAAACCATCTGTTTCGCATGAATATTAAGCTAAACCATGTGTTTCGCATGAATTTGAAGCTAAATGATGAGTTTCGCTTGGTTTTGAAGCTAACTCTTTTGTTTCGCCTGCATTTGAAGCTATATCACTTATATCGCAATTATCTGAAGATAAATCATTTGTTTCTCATGTATTTGAAGCTAAGCCTTCCACTTCGCATTGATTTGAACTTAAATAATGTGTTTCGCTTGGATTTGAAGGTAAAGCGTTTGTTTCGCATGCAGTTGAAGCTAAATCATGTATATCACAAGTATTTGAAGCTAAACCATTTGTTTCGCATGAATTTGAAGCAAAACATTCAACTTCGCATTGATTTTAAGATAAATCATGTGTTTCGCTTGGATTTGATGCTAACACGTTTGTTTAGCATGCACTTGAAGCTAAAACATGTACATCACAAGTATCTGGATCTAATCCATCTGTTTCGCAAGAATATTAAGCTATGACGCTAATCCATGTGATTCGTATGAATGTGAAGCTAAATCATGTGTTTCGCATGGATTTGAAGCTGTATCACTTATATCGCAATTATCTGAAGATAAATCATTTGTTTCTCACGTATTTGAAGCTAAGCCTTCCACTTCGCATTGATTTGAAGCTAACTCGATTGTTTCGCCTGCATATGAAGCTATATCACTTATATCGCAATTATCTGAAGATAAATCATTAGTTTCTCATGTATTTGAAGCTAAGCCGTCTATTTCGCATTGATTTGAAGCTAAATCATATGTTTCGCATGGATTTGAAGCTAACTCGTTTTTTTCGCCTGTATTTAAAGATAAATCATGTATATCACAAGTATTTGAAGCTAAACCATTCGCTTCGCACGGATTTGAAGCAAAGCCTTCAACTTCGCATTGATTTGAAGATAAATCATGTGTTTCGCTTGGATTTGAAGCTATCACGTTTGTTTCGCATGCAGTTGAAGCTAAATCATGTATATCACAAGTATTTGAAGCTAAACCATTTGTTTCACATTGATTTGATGATTAGCATTCTACGTCGCATTGATTTGAAGCTAAGCCTTCTATTTCGCATTGATTTGAAGGTAAATCATGTGTTTCGCTTGGATTTGAAGCTAACTCGTTTGTTTCGCATGCATTTGAAGCTAAATCATGTTTATCTCAAGTATCTGAATATAAACCATCTGTTTCGCATGAATATTATGCTAAACCATGTGTTTCGCATGAATTTGAAGCTAAATGATGAGTTTCGCTTGGTTTTGAAGCTAACTCTTTTGTTTCGCCTGCATTTGAAGCTATATCACTTATATCGCAATTATCTGAAGATAAATCATTTGTTTCTAATGTATTTGAAGCTAAGCCGTCTATTTCGCATTGATTTGAAGCTAAATCATATGTTTCCCATGGATTTGAAGATAACTCGTTTTTTTCGCCTGTATTTAAAGATAAATCATGTATATCACAAGTATTTGAAGCTAAACCATTCGCTTCGCACGGATTTGAAGCAAAGCCTTCAACTTCGCATTGATTTGAAGATAAATCATGTGTTTCGCTTGGATTTGAAGCTAACTCGTTTGTTTCGCATGCAGTTGAAGCTAAATCATGTTTATCACAAGTATCTGAATATAAACCATCTGTTTCGCATGAATATTAAGCTAAACCATGTGTTTCGCATGAATTTGAAGCTAAATGATGAGTTTCGCTTGGTTTTGAAGCTAACTCTTTTGTTTCGCCTGCATTTGAAGCTATATCACTTATATCGCAATTATCTGAAGATAAATCATTTGTTTCTCATGTATTTGAAGCTAAGCCTTCCACTTCGCATTGATTTGAACTTAAATAATGTGTTTCGCTTGGATTTGAAGGTAAAGCGTTTGTTTCGCATGCAGTTGAAGCTAAATCATGTATATCACAAGTATTTGAAGCTAAACCATTTGTTTCGCATGAATTTGAAGCAAAACCTTCAACTTCGCATTGATTTTAAGATAAATCATGTGTTTCGCTTGGATTTGATGCTAACACGTTTGTTTAGCATGCACTTGAAGCTAAAACATGTACATCACAAGTATCTGGATCTAATCCATCTGTTTCGCAAGAATATTAAGCTATGACGCTAATCCATGTGATTCGTATGAATGTGAAGCTAAATCATGTGTTTCGCATGGATTTGAAGCTGTATCACTTATATCGCAATTATCTGAAGATAAATCATTTGTTTCTCACGTATTTGAAGCTAAGCCTTCCACTTCGCATTGATTTGAAGCTAACTCGATTGTTTCGCCTGCATATGAAGCTATATCACTTATATCGCAATTATCTGAAGATAAATCATTAGTTTCTCATGTATTTGAAGCTAAGCCGTCTATTTCGCATTGATTTGAAGCTAAATCATATGTTTCGCATGGATTTGAAGCTAACTCGTTTTTTTCGCCTGTATTTAAAGATAAATCATGTATACCACAAGTATTTGAAGCTAAACCATTCGCTTCGCACGGATTTGAAGCAAAGCCTTCAACTTCGCATTGATTTGAAGATAAATCATGTGTTTCGCTTGGATTTGAAGCTATCACGTTTGTTTCGCATGCAGTTGAAGCTAAATCATGTATATCACAAGTATTTGAAGCTAAACCATTTGTTTCACTTTGATTTGATGATTAGCATTCTACGTCGCATTGATTTGAAGCTAAGCCTTCTATTTCGCATTGATTTGAAGGTAAATCATGTGTTTCGCTTGGATTTGAAGCTAACTCGTTTGTTTCGCATGCAGTTGAATCTAAATCATGTTTATCTCAAGTATCTGAATATAAACCATCTGTTTCGCATGAATATTAAGCTAAACCATGTGTTTCGCATGAATTTGAAGCTAAATGATGTGTTTCGCTTGGTTTTGAAGCTGACTCTTTTGTTTCGCCTGCATTTGAAGCTATATCACTTATATCGCAATTATCTGAAGATAAATCATTTGTTTCTCATGTATTTGAAGCTAAATAATGTGTTTCGCTTGGATTTGAAGGTAAAGCGTTTGTTTCGCATGCTTTTGAAGCTAAATCATGTATATCACAAGTATTTGAAGCTAAACCATTTGTTTGGCATGAATTTGAAGCTATGCCTTCTACTTCGCATTGATTTGAAGCTAAATCATGTGTTTCGCATGGTTTTGAAGCTAAGTCGTTTGTATCGCATGCAGTTGAAGCTAAATCATGTATATCTCAAGTATTTGAAGCTAAACCATTCGCTTCGCACGGATTTGAAGCAAAGCCTTCAACTTCGCATTGATTTGAAGATAAATCATGTGTTTCGCTTGGATTTGAAGCTAACTCGTTTGTTTCGCATGCAGTTGAAGCTAAATCATGTTTATCACAAGTATCTGAATATAAACCATCTGTTTCGCATGAATATTAAGCTAAACCATGTGTTTCGCATGAATTTGAAGCTAAATGATGAGTTTCGCTTGGTTTTGAAGCTAACTCTTTTGTTTCGCCTGCATTTGAAGCTATATCACTTATATCGCAATTATCTGAAGATAAATCATTTGTTTCTCATGTATTTGAAGCTAAGCCTTCCACTTCGCATTGATTTGAACTTAAATAATGTGTTTCGCTTGGATTTGAAGGTAAAGCGTTTGTTTCGCATGCAGTTGAAGCTAAATCATGTATATCACAAGTATTTGAAGCTAAACCATTTGTTTCGCATGAATTTGAAGCAAAACATTCAACTTCGCATTGATTTTAAGATAAATCATGTGTTTCGCTTGGATTTGATGCTAACACGTTTGTTTAGCATGCACTTGAAGCTAAAACATGTACATCACAAGTATCTGGATCTAATCCATCTGTTTCGCAAGAATATTAAGCTATGACGCTAATCCATGTGATTCGTATGAATGTGAAGCTAAATCATGTGTTTCGCATGGATTTGAAGCTGTATCACTTATATCGCAATTATCTGAAGATAAATCATTTGTTTCTCACGTATTTGAAGCTAAGCCTTCCACTTCGCATTGATTTGAAGCTAACTCGATTGTTTCGCCTGCATATGAAGCTATATCACTTATATCGCAATTATCTGAAGATAAATCATTAGTTTCTCATGTATTTGAAGCTAAGCCGTCTATTTCGCATTGATTTGAAGCTAAATCATATGTTTCGCATGGATTTGAAGCTAACTCGTTTTTTTCGCCTGTATTTAAAGATAAATCATGTATACCACAAGTATTTGAAGCTAAACCATTCGCTTCGCACGGATTTGAAGCAAAGCCTTCAACTTCGCATTGATTTGAAGATAAATCATGTGTTTCGCTTGGATTTGAAGCTATCACGTTTGTTTCGCATGCAGTTGAAGCTAAATCATGTATATCACAAGTATTTGAAGCTAAACCATTTGTTTCACTTTGATTTGGTGATTAGCATTCTACGTCGCATTGATTTGAAGCTAAGCCTTCTATTTCGCATTGATTTGAAGGTAAATCATGTGTTTCGCTTGGATTTGAAGCTAACTCGTTTGTTTCGCATGCAGTTGAAGCTAAATCATGTTTATCTCAAGTATCTGAATATAAACCATCTGTTTCGCATGAATATTAAGCTAAACCATGTGTTTCGCATGAATTTGAAGCTAAATGATGTGTTTCGCTTGGTTTTGAAGCTGACTCTTTTGTTTCGCCTGCATTTGAAGCTATATCACTTATATCGCAATTATCTGAAGATAAATCATTTGTTTCTCATGTATTTGAAGCTAAATAATGTGTTTCGCTTGGATTTGAAGGTAAAGCGTTTGTTTCGCATGCTTTTGAAGCTAAATCATGTATATCACAAGTATTTGAAGCTAAACCATTTGTTTGGCATGAATTTGAAGCTATGCCTTCTACTTCGCATTGATTTGAAGCTAAATCATGTGTTTCGCATGGTTTTGAAGCTAAGTCGTTTGTATCGCATGCAGTTGAAGCTAAATCATGTATATCTCAAGTATTTGAAGCTAAACCATTTGTTTCGCATGGATTTGAAGATAAGTCTCCTACTTCGCATTAATTTGAAGCTAACTCGATTGATTCGACTGCATTTGAATCTATATCACTTATATCGCAATTATCAGTAGATAAATCATTTGCTTCTCATGTATTTGAAACTAAGCCGTCTATTTCGCACTGATTTGAAGCTAAATCATATGTTTTGCATGGATTTGAAGCTAACTCGTTTTATTCGCCTGTATTTGAAGATAAATCATGTATATCACAAGTATTTGAAGCTAAACCATTCGCTTCGCACGGATTTGAAGCAAAGCCTTCAACTTCGCATTGATTTTAAGATAAATCATGTGTTTCGCTTGGATTTGAAGCTAACACGTTTGTTTCGCATGCAGTTGAAGCTAAATCATGTATATCACAAGTATTTGAAGCTAAACCATTTGTTTCACATTGATTTGATGATTAGCATTCTACGTCGCATTGATTTGAAGCTAAGCCTTCTATTTCGCATTGATTTGAAGGTAAATCATGTGTTTCGCTTGGATTTGAAGCTAACTCGTTTGTTTCGCATGCAGTTGAAGCTAAATCATGTTTATCACAAGTATCTGAATATAAACCATCTGTTTCGCATGAATATTAAGCTAAACCATGTGTTTCGCATGAATTTGAAGCTAAATGATGAGTTTCGCTTGGTTTTGAAGCTAACTCTTTTGTTTCGCCTGCATTTGAAGCTATATCACTTATATCGCAATTATCTGAAGATAAATCATTTGTTTCTCATGTATTTGAAGCTAAGCCTTCCACTTCGCATTGATTTGAAGTTAAATAATGTGTTTCGCTTGGATTTGAAGGTAAAGCGTTTGTTTCGCATGCAGTTGAAGCTAAATCATGTATATCACAAGTATTTGAAGCTAAACCATTTGTTTCGCATGAATTTGAAGCAAAGCCTTCAACTTCGCATTGATTTTAAGATAAATCATGTGTTTCGCTTGGATTTGATGCTAACACGGTTGTTTAGCATGCACTTGAAGCTAAAACATGTACATCACAAGTATCTGGATCTAATCCATCTGTTTCGCAAGAATATTAAGCTATGACGCTAATCCATGTGATTCGTATGAATGTGAAGCTAAATCATGTGTTTCGCATGGATTTGAAGCTGTATCACTTATATCGCAATTATCTGAAGATAAATCATTTGTTTCTCACGTATTTGAAGCTAAGCCTTCCACTTCGCATTGATTTGAAGCTAACTCGATTGTTTCGCCTGCATATGAAGCTATATCACTTATATCGCAATTATCTGAAGATAAATCATTAGTTTCTCATGTATTTGAAGCTAAGCCGTCTATTTCGCATTGATTTGAAGCTAAATCATATGTTTCGCATGGATTTGAAGCTAACTCGTTTTTTCGCCTGTATTTAAAGATAAATCATGTATACCACAAGTATTTGAAGCTAAACCATTCGCTTCGCACGGATTTGAAGCAAAGCCTTCAACTTCGCATTGATTTGAAGATAAATCATGTGTTTCGCTTGGATTTGAAGCTATCACGTTTGTTTCGCATGCAGTTGAAGCTAAATCATGTATATCACAAGTATTTGAAGCTAAACCATTTGTTTCACTTTGATTTGATGATTAGCATTCTACGTCGCATTGATTTGAAGCTAAGCCTTCTATTTCGCATTGATTTGAAGGTAAATCATGTGTTTCGCTTGGATTTGAAGCTAACTCGTTTGTTTCGCATGCAGTTGAAGCTAAATCATGTTTATCTCAAGTATCTGAATATAAACCATCTGTTTCGCATGAATATTAAGCTAAACCATGTGTTTCGCATGAATTTGAAGCTAAATGATGTGTTTCGCTTGGTTTTGAAGCTGACTCTTTTGTTTCGCCTGCATTTGAAGCTATATCACTTATATCGCAATTATCTGAAGATAAATCATTTGTTTCTCATGTATTTGAAGCTAAATAATGTGTTTCGCTTGGATTTGAAGGTAAAGCGTTTGTTTCGCATGCTTTTGAAGCTAAATCATGTATATCACAAGTATTTGAAGCTAAACCATTTGTTTGGCATGAATTTGAAGCTATGCCTTCTACTTCGCATTGATTTGAAGCTAAATCATGTGTTTCGCATGGATTTGAAACTAACTCGCTTGTTTCGTCTTCATTTGAAGCTGATTCATTTATATCGCAAGTATTTGAAGCTAAACCATTTGTTTCGCATGGATTTGAAGATAAGTCTCCTACTTCGCGTTAATTTGAAGCTAACTCGATTGATTCGACTGCATTTGAATCTATATCACTTATATCGCAATTATCTGTAGATAAATCATTTGCTTCTCATGTATTTGAAGCTAAGCCGTCTATTTCGCACTGATTTGAAGCTAAATCATATGTTTTGCATGGATTTGAAGCTAACTCGTATTATTCGCCTGTATTTGAAGATAAATCATGTATATCACAAGTATTTGAAGCTAAACCATTCGCTTCGCATGGATTTGAAGCAAAGCCTTCAACTTCGCATTGATTTTAAGATAAATCATGTGTTTCGCTTGGATTTGAAGCTAACACGTTTGTTTAGCACGCACTTGAAGCTAAAACATGTCCATCACAAGTATCTGGATCTAATCCATCTGTTTCGCAAGAATATTAAGCTATGAAGCTAATCCATGTGATTCGTATGAATTTGAAGCTAAATCATGTGTTTCGCATGGATTTGAAGCTGTATCACTTATATCGCAATTATCTGAAGATAAATCATTTATTTCCCACGTATTTGAAGCTAAGCCTTCCACTTCGCATTGATTTGAAGCTAACTCGATTGTTTCGCCTGCATATGAAGCTATATCACTTATATCGCAATTATCTGAAGATAAATCATTTGTTTCTCATGTATTTGAAGCTAAGCCATCTATTTCGCATTGATTTGAAGCTAAATCATATGTTTCGCATGGATTTGAAGCTAACTCGTTTTTTTCGCCTGTATTTAAAGATAAATCATGTATATCACAAGTATTTGAAGCTAAACCATTCGCTTCGCACGGATTTGAAGCAAAGCCTTCAACTTCGCATTGATTTGAAGATAAATCATGTGTTTCGCTTGGATTTGAAGCTATCACGTTTGTTTCGCATGCAGTTGAAGCTAAATCATGTATATCACAAGTATTTGAAGCTAAACCATTTGTTTCACATTGATTTGATGATTAGCATTCTACGTCGCATTGATTTGAAGCTAAGCCTTCTATTTCGCATTGATTTGAAGGTAAATCATGTGTTTCGCTTGGATTTGAAGCTAACTCGTTTGTTTCGCATGCATTTGAAGCTAAATCATGTTTATCTCAAGTATCTGAATATAAACCATCTGTTTCGCATGAATATTATGCTAAACCATGTGTTTCGCATGAATTTGAAGCTAAATGATGAGTTTCGCTTGGTTTTGAAGCTAACTCTTTTGTTTCGCCTGCATTTGAAGCTATATCACTTATATCGCAATTATCTGAAGATAAATCATTTGTTTCTAATGTATTTGAAGCTAAGCCGTCTATTTCGCATTGATTTGAAGCTAAATCATATGTTTCCCATGGATTTGAAGATAACTCGTTTTTTTCGCCTGTATTTAAAGATGAATCATGTATATCACAAGTATTTGAAGCTAAACCATTCGCTTCGCACGGATTTGAAGCAAAGCCTTCAACTTCGCATTGATTTGAAGATAAATCATGTGTTTCGCTTGGATTTGAAGCTAACTCGTTTGTTTCGCATGCAGTTGAAGCTAAATCATGTTTATCACAAGTATCTGAATATAAACCATCTGTTTCGCATGAATATTAAGCTAAACCATGTGTTTCGCATGAATTTGAAGCTAAATGATGAGTTTCGCTTGGTTTTGAAGCTAACTCTTTTGTTTCGCCTGCATTTGAAGCTATATCACTTATATCGCAATTATCTGAAGATAAATCATTTGTTTCTCATGTATTTGAAGCTAAGCCTTCCACTTCGCATTGATTTGAACTTAAATAATGTGTTTCGCTTGGATTTGAAGGTAAAGCGTTTGTTTCGCATGCAGTTGAAGCTAAATCATGTATATCACAAGTATTTGAAGCTAAACCATTTGTTTCGCATGAATTTGAAGCAAAACATTCAACTTCGCATTGATTTTAAGATAAATCATGTGTTTCGCTTGGATTTGATGCTAACACGTTTGTTTAGCATGCACTTGAAGCTAAAACATGTACATCACAAGTATCTGGATCTAATCCATCTGTTTCGCAAGAATATTAAGCTATGACGCTAATCCATGTGATTCGTATGAATGTGAAGCTAAATCATGTGTTTCGCATGGATTTGAAGCTGTATCACTTATATCGCAATTATCTGAAGATAAATCATTTGTTTCTCACGTATTTGAAGCTAAGCCTTCCACTTCGCATTGATTTGAAGCTAACTCGATTGTTTCGCCTGCATATGAAGCTATATCACTTATATCGCAATTATCTGAAGATAAATCATTAGTTTCTCATGTATTTGAAGCTAAGCCGTCTATTTCGCATTGATTTGAAGCTAAATCATATGTTTCGCATGGATTTGAAGCTAACTCGTTTTTTTCGCCTGTATTTAAAGATAAATCATGTATACCACAAGTATTTGAAGCTAAACCATTCGCTTCGCACGGATTTGAAGCAAAGCCTTCAACTTCGCATTGATTTGAAGATAAATCATGTGTTTCGCTTGGATTTGAAGCTATCACGTTTGTTTCGCATGCAGTTGAAGCTAAATCATGTATATCACAAGTATTTGAAGCTAAACCATTTGTTTCACTTTGATTTGATGATTAGCATTCTACGTCGCATTGATTTGAAGCTAAGCCTTCTATTTCGCATTGATTTGAAGGTAAATCATGTGTTTCGCTTGGATTTGAAGCTAACTCGTTTGTTTCGCATGCAGTTGAAGCTAAATCATGTTTATCTCAAGTATCTGAATATAAACCATCTGTTTCGCATGAATATTAAGCTAAACCATGTGTTTCGCATGAATTTGAAGCTAAATGATGTGTTTCGCTTGGTTTTGAAGCTGACTCTTTTGTTTCGCCTGCATTTGAAGCTATATCACTTATATCGCAATTATCTGAAGATAAATCATTTGTTTCTCATGTATTTGAAGCTAAATAATGTGTTTCGCTTGGATTTGAAGGTAAAGCGTTTGTTTCGCATGCTTTTGAAGCTAAATCATGTATATCACAAGTATTTGAAGCTAAACCATTTGTTTGGCATGAATTTGAAGCTATGCCTTCTACTTCGCATTGATTTGAAGCTAAATCATGTGTTTCGCATGGTTTTGAAGCTAAGTCGTTTGTATCGCATGCAGTTGAAGCTAAATCATGTATATCTCAAGTATTTGAAGCTAAACCATTTGTTTCGCATGGATTTGAAGATAAGTCTCCTACTTCGCATTAATTTGAAGCTAACTCGATTGATTCGACTGCATTTGAATCTATATCACTTATATCGCAATTATCAGTAGATAAATCATTTGCTTCTCATGTATTTGAAACTAAGCCGTCTATTTCGCACTGATTTGAAGCTAAATCATATGTTTTGCATGGATTTGAAGCTAACTCGTTTTATTCGCCTGTATTTGAAGATAAATCATGTATATCACAAGTATTTGAAGCTAAACCATTCGCTTCGCATGGATTTGAAGCAAAGCCTTCAACTTCGCATTGATTTTAAGATAAATCATGTGTTTCGCTTGGATTTGAAGCTAACACGTTTGTTTAGCACGCACTTGAAGCTAAAACATGTCCATCACAAGTATCTGGATCTAATCCATCTGTTTCGCAAGAATATTAAGCTATGAAGCTAATCCATGTGATTCGTATGAATTTGAAGCTAAATCATGTGTTTCGCATGGATTTGAAGCTGTATCACTTATATCGCAATTATCTGAAGATAAATCATTTATTTCCCACGTATTTGAAGCTAAGCCTTCCACTTCGCATTGATTTGAAGCTAACTCGATTGTTTCGCCTGCATATGAAGCTATATCACTTATATCGCAATTATCTGAAGATAAATCATTTGTTTCTCATGTATTTGAAGCTAAGCCATCTATTTCGCATTGATTTGAAGCTAAATCATATGTTTCGCATGGATTTGAAGCTAACTCGTTTTTTTCGCCTGTATTTAAAGATAAATCATGTATATCACAAGTATTTGAAGCTAAACCATTCGCTTCGCAAGGATTTGAAGCAAAGCCTTCAACTTCGCATTGATTTAAAGATAAATCATGTGTTTCGCTTGGATTTGAAGCTATCACGTTTGTTTCGCATGCAGTTGACGCTAAATCATGTATATCACAAGTATTTGAAGCTAAACCATTTGTTTCACATTGATTTGATGATTAGCATTCTACGTCGCATTGATTTGAAGCTAAGCCTTCTATTTCGCATTGATTTGAAGGTAAATAATGTGTTCCGCTTGGTTTTGAAGCTAACTCGTTTGTTTCGCTTGCAGTTGAAGCTATATCATGTATAGCACAAATATTTGAAGGTAAACCATTTGTTTCGCATGGATTTGAAGATAAGCCTTCTACTTCGCATTGATTTGAAGCTAAGTCATATGTATCGCTTGAATTTGAAGCTAACTCGTTTGTTTCGCATGCATTTGAAGCTAAATTATGTATATCACAAGTATTTTAAGCTAAACCGTTTGATTCGCATGGATTTCAAAATAAGCCTTCAGCTCCGTACTGATTTGAAGCTAAATCATGTGTTTCGTTTAAATTTGAAACTAAGCCTTCTACTTCGCATTGATTTGGAGGTAAATCATGTGTTTCGCTTGGTTTTGAAGCTAACTCGTTTGTTTCGCATGCAGTTGAAGCTAAATCATGCATATCACAAGTATTTGAAGCTAAACCATTTGTTTCGCATGAATTTGAATCTAAGCATTCTACTTCGCATTGATTTGAAGCTAAGTCTTCTACTTCGCATTGATTTGGAGGTAAATCATGTGTTTCGCTTGGTTTTGAAGCTAACTCGTTTGTTTCGCATGCATTTGAAGCTAAATCATGTTTATCACAAGTATCTGAATATAAACCATCTGTGTCGCATGAATATTGAGCTAAACCATGTATTTCGCATGAATTTGAAGCTAAATGATGTGTTTCGCATGGATATGAAGCTAACTCTTTTGTTTCGCCTGTATTTGAAGATAAATCATGTATATCACAAGTATTTGAACCTAAACCATTTGTTTCGGATTGATTTGAAGGTAAGCCTTCTACTTCGCATTGATTTGATGCTAAATCATATGTTTCGCATGGATTTGAAACTAACTCGTTTGTTTCGTCTTCATTTGAAGCTGTTTCATTTATATCGCAAGTGTTTGAAGCTAAACCATTAGTTTCGAATGGATTTGAAGATAAGCTTTCTACTTCGCATTGATTTAAATCTAAATCGTGTGTATGGCATGGTTTCGAAGCTAACTCGTTTGTTTCGCCTGCATTTGAAGTTAAATCATGTATATCACAAGTATTTGAAGCTAAAACATTCGCTTCGCATGGGTTTGAAGCAAAACTTTCATCTTCGCATTGATTTGAAGATAAATCATGCGTTTCGCTTGGATTTGAAGCTAACACGTTTGTTTCGCATGCAGTTGAAGCTAAAACATGTACATCACAAGTATCTGGATCTAATCCATCCGTTTCGCAAGAATATGAAGCTATGAAGCTAATCCATGTGATTCGCTTGAATTTGAAGCTAAATCATGTGTTTCCCATGGATTTGAAGCTGCATCACTTATATCGCAATTATCTGTAGATAAATCATTTGTTTCTCATGTGTTTGAAGCTAAGCCTTCTACTTCGCATTGATTCGAAGCTAAATCATGTGAATCGCATGGATTTGAAGCTAACTCGTTTGATTCGCATGCAGTTGAAGCTAAATCGTGTATATCACGAGTATTTGAAGCTAAACCATTTGTTTCGGATTGATTTGAAGCTAAGCCTTCTACTTCGCATTGATTTGATGCTAAATCATATGTTTCGCATGGATTTGAAACTAACTCGTTTGTTTCGTCTTCATTTGAAGCTGTTTCTTTTATATCGCAAGTATTTGAAGCTAAACCATTTGTTTCGGATGGATTTGAAGATAAGCCTTCTACTTCGCATTGATTTAAATCCAAATCGTGTGTATGGCATGGATTTGAATCTGTATCACTTATATCGCAATTATCTGAAGATAAATCATTTGTTTCTCATGTGTTTGAAGCTAAGCCTTCTACTTCGCATTGATTCGAAGTTAAATCATGTGAATCGCATGGATTTGAAGCTAACTCGTTTGATTCGCATGCAGTTGAAGCTAAATCATGTATATCACGAGTATTTGAAGCTAAACCATTTGTTTCGGATTGATTTGAAGCTAAGCCTTCTACTTCGCATTGATTTGATGCTAAATCATATGTTTCGCATGGATTTGAAACTAACTCGTTTGTTTCGTCTTCATTTGAAGCTGTTTCATTTATATCGCAAGTGTTTGAAGCTAAACCATTTGTTTCGAATGGATTTGAAGATAAGCCTTCTACTTCGCATTGATTTAAATCTAAATCGTGTGTATGGCATGGATTCGAAGCTATCTCGTTTGTTTCGCCTGCATTTGAAGTTAAATCATGTATATCACAAGTATTTGAAGCTAAAACAATCGCTTCGCATGGGTTTGAAGCAAAACTTTCATCTTCGCATTGATTTGAAGATAAATCATGCGTTTCGCTTTGATTTGAAGCTAACACGTTTGTTTCGCATGCAGTTGAAGCTAAAACATGTACATCACAAGTATCTGGATCTAATCCATCCGTTTCGCAAGAATATGAAGCTATGAAGCTAATCCATGTGATTCGCTTGAATTTGAAGCTAAATCATGTGTTTCGCATGGATTTGAAGCTGCATCACTTATATCGCAATTATCTGTCGATAAATCATTTGTTTCTCGTGTGTTTGAAGCTAAGCCTTCTACTTCGCATTGATTCGAAGCTAAATCATGTGAATCGCATGGATTTGAAGCTAACTCGATTGATTCGCATGCAGTTGAAGCTAAATCATGTATATCACGAGAATTTGAAGCTAAACCATTTGTTTCGGATTGATTTGAAACTAAGCCTTCTACTTCGCATTGATTTGATGCTAAATCATATGTTTCGCATGGATTTGAAACTAACTCGTTTGTTTCGTCTTCATTTGAAGCTGTTTCTTTTATATCGCAAGTATTTGAAGCTAAACCATTTGTTTCGGATGGATTTGAAGATAAGCCTACTACTTCGCATTGATTTAAATCCAAATCGTGTGTATGGCATGGATTTGAAGCTGTATCACTTATATCGCAATTATCTGAAGATAAATCATTTGTTTCTCATGTGTTTGAAGCTAAGCCTTCTACTTCGCATTGATTCGAAGCTAAATCATGTGAATCGCACGGATTTGAAGCTAACTCGTTTGATTCGCATGCAGTTGAAGCTAAATCATGTATATCACGAGTATTTGAAGCTAAACCATTTGTTTCGGATTGATTTGAAGCTAAGCCTTCTACTTCGCATTGATTTGATGCTAAATCATATGTTTCGCAAGGATTTGAAACTAACTCGTTTGTTTCGTCTTCATTTGAAGCTGTTTCATTTATATCGCAAGTATTTGAAGCTAAACCATTTGTTTCGGATGGATTTGAAGATAAGCCTTCTACTTCGCATTGATTTAAATCTAAATCGTATGTATGGCATGGATTTGAAGCTAACTCGTTTGTTTAGCATGCAGTTGAAGCTAAATCATGTACATCACAAATATTTGAAGCTAAACCATTTGTTTCGCATGGATTTGAAGATAAGCCTCCTACTTCGCATTAATTTGAAGCTAACTCGATTGATTCGACTGCATTTGAATGTATATCACTTATATCGCAATTATCTGAAGATAAATCATTTGCTTCACATGTATTTGAAGCTAAGCCGTCTATTTCGCACTGATTTGAAGCTAAATCATATGTTTCGCATGGATTTGAAGCTAACTCGTTTTCTTCGCCTGTATTTGAAGATAAATCATGTATATCACAAGTATTTGAAGCTGAACCATACGCTTCGCATGGATTTGAAGCAAAGACTTCAACTTCGCATTGATTTGAAGATAAATCATGTGTTCCGCTTAGATTTGAAGCTAACACGTTTGTTTAGCATGCAGTTGAAGCTAAATCATTTATATCACAAGTATTTGAAGCTAATCCGTTTGATTCGCACGGATTTTTAGCTAAGCGTTCTACTTCGCATTGATTTGCAGCTAAATCATGTGTTTCGCTTGGTTTTGAAGCTAACTCGTTTGTTTCGCTTGCAGTTGAAGCTACATCATGTATAGCACAAGTATTTGAAGCTAAACCATTTGATTCGCATGGATTTGAAGCAAAGCCTTCAACTTCGCATTGATTTGAAGATAAATCATGTGTTCCGCTTAGATATGAAGCTAACACGTTTGTTTAGCATGCAGTTGAAGCTAAAACATGTACATCACAAGTATCTGGATCTAATCCATCTGTTTCGTAAGAATATGAAGCTATGAAGCTAATCCATGTGATTCGCATGAATTTGAAGCTAAATCATGTTTGTCGCATGGATTTGAAGCTGTATCACTTATATCGCAATTATCTGAAGATAAATCATTTGTTTCTCATGTGTTTAAAGCTAAGCCTTCTACTTCGCATTGATTTGAAGCTAGATCATGTGTAGCGCATGGATTTGAAGCTAACTCGTTTGTTTCGCCTGCATTTGAAGCTAAATCATGTATATCACAAGTATTTGAATCTAAACCATTTGTTTCGCATTGATTTGAAGATAAGCTTTCTACTTCGCATTGATTTGAAGCTAAATCGATTGTTTCGCCTGCATTTGCAGCTTTATCACATATATCGCAATTATCTGATGATAAATCATATGTTTCTCATGTATTTGAACATAAGCCTTGTACTTCGCATTGATTTGAAGCTGAATCATGTGTTTCGCATGGATTTGAAGCTAACTCGTTTGTTTCGCCTACCGTTAAAGCTAAATCATGTACATCACAAGTATTTGTAGCTAAACCATGTGTTTCGCATGAATTTGAAGCTAAATGATGTCTTTCGCATTGATTTGAAGCTAATTCTTTTGTTTCGCCTGCATTTGGAGACAAATCATGTATATCACAAGTATTTGAAGCTAAACCGTTTGATTCGCATGGATTTGAAGCTAAGCCTTCTACTTCGCATTGATTTGCAGGTAACTCGATTGTTTCACCTGCATTTGAAGCTACATCACTTTTATCGCAATTATCTGAAGATAAATCATTTGTTTCTCATGTATTTGAAGCTAAGCCTTTTACTTCGCTTTGATTTGAAGATAAACCACGTGATTCGCATGGACTTGCAACTAACTCGTTTGTATCGCGTGCATTTGAAGCTATATCACTTACATCGTAATTATCTGAAGTTAAATCATTTGTTTCTCATGTATTTGAAGCTAAGGCTTCTACTTCGCACTGATTTGAAGCTAAATCATGTGTTTCGCTTAGATTTGAAGCTAACACGTTTGTTTAGCATGCAGTTAAAGCTAAAACATGTACATCACAAGTATCTGGATCTAATTCATCTGTTTCGCAAGAATATGAAGCTATGAAGCTAATCCATGTGATTCGCATGAATTTGAAGCTAAATCATGTGTGTCGCATCGATTTGAAGCTCTATCACTTATATCGCAATTATCTGAAGATAAATCATTTGTTTCGCGTGGATTTGAAGCTAAGCCACCTACTTCGTATTGATTTGAAGCTAAATCATGTATTCGCTTGGATTTGAAGCCAACTCGTTTGCTTCGCCTGCAGTTGAAGCTAAATCATGTATATCACAATAATTTGAAGCTGAACCATTTGTTTCGCATGGATTTGAAGCTAAGCCTTCTACAACGCATTTATTTGATGCCAAGTCACGTGTTTCGCATTGATTTGAAGATAACTCGTTTGTTTCGTCTGCATTTGTACCAATATCTCTTATATTCGCCAGTATTTGAAGATAAATCATTCGTTTCGCGTGGATTTGAAGCTAACTCGTTTGTTTCGCATGCAGTTGAAACTAAATCACGTATATCACAAGTATTTGAAGCTGAACCATTTGTTTCGCATGGATTTGAAGCTAAGCCTTCTACTACGCATTGATCTGAAGCTAAATCATGCGTTTCGCATGGATTTGAAGCTAACTCGTTTGTTTCGCATGCAGTTGAAGCTAAATCACGTATATCAAAAGTATTTGAAGCTGAACCATTTGTTTCGCATGGATTTGAAGCTAAGCCTTCTACAACGCATTTATTTGATGCCAAGTCACGTGTTTCGCATTGATTTGAAGATAACTCGTTTGTTTCGTCTGCATTTGTACCAATATCTCTTACATTCGCCAGTATTTGAAGATAAATCATTCGTTTCGCGTGGATTTGAAGCTAAGCCACCTACTTCGTATTGATTTGAAGCTAAATCATGTATTCGCTTGGATTTGAAGCCAACTCGTTGGTATCGCCTGCAGTTGAAGCTAAATCATGTATATCACAATTATTTGCAGCTGAACCATTTGTTTCGCATGGATTTGGAGCTAAGCCTTTCACTTCGCATTGATTTGAAGCTAAGTCATGTGTTTCGCATGGATTTGAAGCTAACTCGTTTGTATCGCATGCAGTTGAAGCTAAATCATGTATTAGACAAGAATTTGAAGCTAAATCATCTGTTTCGCGTGGATTTGAAGCTAAGCCTTCTACTTCGCATTGATTTGAAGCTAAATCATGCGTTTTGCTTGGATTTGAAGCTAGCTCGTTTGTATCGCATGCAGTTGACGCTAAATCATGTGTACCATAAGTATTTGAAGCTAAACCATTTGATTCGCATGGATTTAAAGCTAACACTTCTGTTTCGCATTGATTTGAAGCTGAATCATGTTTTTTGCATGGATTTGAAGATAACTCGTTTGTTTAGCATGGAGTTGAAGCTAACTCATGTATATCACAAGTATTTGAAGCCAAATCATTTGTGTCGCATGGATTTGAAGCTAAGCCTTCTACTTCGCATTGATTTGAAGCTAAATCATGTGATCGACATTGATTTGAAGGTAACTCTTTTGTTTCGCATGCAGTTCAAGCTAAATCACGTATATCGCAAGTATTTGAAGCTAAACCATTTGATTGGCATTGATTTATAGATAAGTCTTCTACTTTGCATGAATTTGAAGCTAAACCATGTGTCGCGCTTGAATTTGTAGCTAACTCGTTTGTTTCGCACGCAGTTGAAGCTAAATAATGTATATTACAAGTATTAGAATCTAATTCATATGATTCGCATGGATTTGAAGATAAGCCTCCTACTTCGCATTGATTTGAATCTAAATCATGTGATTAACTTGGATTTGATGCTAACCCTTCTACTTCGCATTGATTTGAAGCTAAATCATATGTTTCGCTTGGATTTGAAGCTAACTCGTTTGTTTCGCATGCAGTTGAAGCTAAATCATGTATATCACAATTATTGTAAGCCAAACCATTTGATTCGCATGAATTTGAAGCTAAATGATGTGGTTCACATGAATTGAATCTCACTCGTTTGTTTCGCATGCATTTGAAGATATATCAGTTATGTCGCAAGCATTTGATGCTAAATCATTTGTGTCGCATGGATTTGAAGCTGAGTCTCCAACTTCGCATTGATTTGAAGCTAAATCTTGTGTTTCGATTTGGTTTGAAGCTAACTCGATTGTTTCCCGTGCATTTGAAGCTGTATCACTTATGTCGCAATTATCTGGAAATAAATCATTTGTTTACATGCATTTGGAGCTAAGCCTTCCACTTCGCATTGATTTGAAGCTAAATCATGTGTTTCGCATGGATTTGAAGCTAACTCGTTTGTATTGCATGCAGTTGATGCTAAATCATGTATATCACAAGTATTTGTAGCTGAACCATTTGTTTCGCATGGATTTGGAGCTAAGCCTTTCACTTCGCATTGATTTGAAGCTAAGTCATGTGTTTCGCATGGATTTGAAGCTATCTCGTTTGTTTCGCCTTCATTTGAAGCTTAATCATGTATATCACAAGTATTTGAAGCTAAACCATTTGTTTCGCATTGTTCTGAAGATAAACCTTCTACTTCGCATTGATTTGAAGCTAAATCATGCGTTTTGCTTGGATTTGAAGCTAGCTCGTTTGTATCGCATGCAGTTGACGCTAAATCATGTATACCACAAGTATTTGAAGCTAAACCATTTGATTCGCATGGATTTAAAGCTAACACTTCTGTTTCGCATTGATTTGAAGCTGAATCATGTTTTTTGCATGGATTTGAAGATAACTCGTTTGTTTAGCATGCAGTTGAAGCTAACTCATGTATATCACAAGTATTTGAAGCTAAATCATTTGTGTCGCATGGATTTGAAGCTAAGCCTTCTACTTCGCATTGATTTGAAGCTAAATCATGTGATCGACATTGATTTGAAGGTAACTCTTTTGTTTCGCATGCAGTTGAAGCTAAATCACGTATATCGCAAGTATTTGAAGCTAAACCATTTGATTGGCATTGATTTATAGATAAGTCTTCTACTTTGCATGAATTTGAAGCTAAACCATGTGTCGCGCTTGAATTTGTAGCTAACTCGTTTGTTTCGCATGCAGTTGAAGCTAAATAATGTATATTACAAGTATTAGAATCTAATTCATATGATTCGCATGGATTTGAAGATAAGCCTCCTACTTCGCATTGATTTGAATCTAAATCATGTGTAGCGCATGGATTTGAAGCTAACTCGTTTGTTTCGCCTGCATTTAAAGCTAAATCATGTATATCACAAGTATTTGAAGCTAAACCATCTGTTTCGCGTGGTTTCGAAGATAAGCCTTGTACTTCCAATTGATTTGAAGATAAATCATGTGATTCGCAATGATTTGAAGGTAACTCATTTGTTTCACATGCATTTGAACCAATTTCACTTATATTCGCCAGTATTTGAAGATAAATCATTCGTTTCGCGTGGATTTGAAGCTACGCCACCTACTTCGTATTGATTTGAAGCAAAGTCATGTATTCGCATGGATTTGAAGCCAACTCGTTGTTTCGCATGCAGTTGAAGCTAAATCACGTATATCACAAGTATTTGAAGCTGAACCATTTGTTTTGCATGGTTTTCAAGCTAAGCCTTCTACTTCGCATTTATTTGATGCTAAGTCACGTGTTTCGCATTGATTTGGAGATAACTCGTTAGTTTCGCATGCATTTGAACCAATTTCACTTATATTCGCCAGTATTTGAAGATAAATCATTCGTTTCGCGTGGATTTGAAGCTAAGCCACCTACTTCGTATTGATTTGAAGCTAAATCATGTATTCGCTTGGATTTGAAGCCAACTCGTTTGCTTCGCCTGCAGTTGAAGCTAAATCATGTATATCACAATAATTTGAAGCTGAACCATTTGTTTCGCATGGATTTGAAGCTAAGCCTTCTACAACGCATTTATTTGATGCCAAGTCACGTGTTTCGCATTGATTTGAAGATAACTCGTTTGTTTCGTCTGCATTTGTACCAATATCTCTTATATTCGCCAGTATTTGAAGATAAATCATTCGTTTCGCGTGGATTTGAAGCTAACTCGTTTGTTTCGCATGCAGTTGAAACTAAATCACGTATATCACAAGTATTTGAAGCTGAACCATTTGTTTCGCATGGATTTGAAGCTAAGCCTTCTACTACGCATTGATCTGAAACTAAATCATGCGTTTCGCATGGATTTGAAGCTAACTCGTTTGTTTCGCATGCAGTTGAAGCTAAATCACGTATATCACAAGTATTTGAAGCTGAACCATTTGTTTCGCATGGATTTGAAGCTAAGCCTTCTACAACGCATTTATTTGATGCCAAGTCACGTGTTTCGCATTGATTTGAAGATAACTCGTTTGTTTCGTCTGCATTTGTACCAATATCTCTTATATACGCCAGTATTTGAAGATAAATCATTCGTTTCGCGTGGATTTGAAGCTAAGCCACCTACTTCGTATTGATTTGAAGCTAAATCATGTATTCGCTTGGATTTGAAGCCAACTCGTTGGTATCGCCTGCAGTTGAAGCTAAATCATGTATATCACAATTATTTGTAGCTGAACCATTTGTTTCGCATGGATTTGGAGCTAAGCCTTTCACTTCGCAATGATTTGAAGCTAAGTCATGTGTTTCGCATGGATTTGAAGCTAACTCGTTTGTATCGCATGCAGTTGAAGCTAAATCATGTATTAGACAAGAATTTGAAGCTAAATCATCTGTTTCGCGTGGATTTGAAGCTAAGCCTTCTACTTCGCATTGATTTGAAGCTAAATCATGCGTTTTGCTTGGATTTGAAGCTAGCTCGTTTGTATCGCATGCAGTTGACGCTAAATCATGTGTACCATAAGTATTTGAAGCTAAACCATTTGATTCGCATGGATTTAAAGCTAACACTTCTGTTTCGCATTGATTTGAAGCTGAATCATGTTTTTTGCATGGATTTGAAGATAACTCGTTTGTTTAGCATGGAGTTGAAGCTAACTCATGTATATCACAAGTATTTGAAGCTAAATCATTTGTGTCGCATGGATTTGAAGCTAAGCCTTCTACTTCGCATTGATTTGAAGCTAAATCATGTGATCGACATTGATTTGAAGGTAACTCTTTTGTTTCGCATGCAGTTCAAGCTAAATCACGTATATCGCAAGTATTTGAAGCTAAACCATTTGATTGGCATTGATTTATAGATAAGTCTTCTACTTTGCATGAATTTGAAGCTAAACCATGTGTCGCGCTTGAATTTGTAGCTAACTCGTTTGTTTCGCATGCAGTTGAAGCTAAATAATGTATATTACAAGTATTAGAATCTAATTCATATGATTCGCATGGATTTTAAGATAAGCCTCCTACTTCGCATTGATTTGAATCTAAATCATGTGATTAACTTGGATTTGATGCTAACCCTTCTACTTCGCATTGATTTGAAGCTAAATCATATGTTTCGCTTGGATTTGAAGCTAACTCGTTTGTTTCGCATGCAGTTGAAGCTAAATCATGTATATCACAATTATTGTAAGCCAAACCATTTGATTCGCATGAATTTGAAGCTAAATGATGTGGTTCACATGAATTGAATCTCACTCGTTTGTTTCGCATGCATTTGAAGATATATCAGTTATGTCGCAAGCATTTGATGCTAAATCATTTGTGTCGCATGGATTTGAAGCTGAGTCTCCAACTTCGCATTGATTTGAAGCTAAATCTTGTGTTTCGATTTGGTTTGAAGCTAACTCGATTGTTTCCCGTGCATTTGAAGCTGTATCACTTATGTCGCAATTATCTGGAAATAAATCATTTGTTTACATGCATTTGGAGCTAAGCCTTCCACTTCGCATTGATTTGAAGCTAAATCATGTGTTTCGCATGGATTTGAAGCTAACTCGTTTGTATTGCATGCAGTTGATGCTAAATCATGTATATCACAAGTATTTGTAGCTGAACCATTTGTTTCGCATGGATTTGGAGCTAAGCCTTTCACTTCGCATTGATTTGAAGCTAAGTCATGTGTTTCGCATGGATTTGAAGCTATCTCGTTTGTTTCGCCTTCATTTGAAGCTTAATCATGTATATCACAAGTATTTGAAGCTAAACCATTTGTTTCGCATTGTTCTGAAGATAAACCTTCTACTTCGCATTGATTTGAAGCTAAATCATGCGTTTTGCTTGGATTTGAAGCTAGCTCGTTTGTATCGCATGCAGTTGACGCTAAATCATGTATACCACAAGTATTTGAAGCTAAACCATTTGATTCGCATGGATTTAAAGCTGACACTTCTGTTTCGCATTGATTTGAAGCTGAATCATGTTTTTTGCATGGATTTGAAGATAACTCGTTTGTTTAGCATGCAGTTGAAGCTAACTCATGTATATCACAAGTATTTGAAGCTAAATCATTTGTGTCGCATGGATTTGAAGCTAAGCCTTCTACTTCGCATTGATTTGAAGCTAAATCATGTGATCGACATTGATTTGAAGGTAACTCTTTTGTTTCGCATGCAGTTGAAGCTAAATCACGTATATCGCAAGTATTTGAAGCTAAACCATTTGATTGGCATTGATTTATAGATAAGTCTTCTACTTTGCATGAATTTGAAGCTAAACCATGTGTCGCGCTTGAATTTGTAGCTAACTCGTTTGTTTCGCATGCAGTTGAAGCTAAATAATGTATATTACAAGTATTAGAATCTAATTCATATGATTCGCATGGATTTGAAGATAAGCCTCCTACTTCGCATTGATTTGAATCTAAATCATGTGTAGCGCATGGATTTGAAGCTAACTCGTTTGTTTCGCCTGCATTTAAAGCTAAATCATGTATATCACAAGTATTTGAAGCTAAACCATCTGTTTCGCGTGGTTTCGAAGATAAGCCTTGTACTTCCAATTGATTTGAAGATAAATCATGTGATTCGCAATGATTTGAAGGTAACTCATTTGTTTCACATGCATTTGAACCAATTTCACTTATATTCGCCAGTATTTGAAGATAAATCATTCGTTTCGCGTGGATTTGAAGCTACGCCACCTACTTCGTATTGATTTGAAGCAAAGTCATGTATTCGCATGGATTTGAAGCCAACTCGTTGTTTCGCATGCAGTTGAAGCTAAATCACGTATATCACAAGTATTTGAAGCTGAACCATTTGTTTTGCATGGTTTTGAAGCTAAGCCTTCTACTTCGCATTTATTTGATGCTAAGTCACGTGTTTCGCATTGATTTGGAGATAACTCGTTAGTTTCGCATGCATTTGAACCAATTTCACTTATATTCGCCAGTATTTGAAGATAAATCATTCGTTTCGCGTGGATTTGAAGCTAAGCCACCTACTTCGTATTGATTTGAAGCTAAATCATGTGTTTCGCATGGATTTGAAGCTAACTCGTTTGTATTGCATGCAGTTGATGCTAAATCATGTATATCACAAGTATTTGTAGCTGAACCATTTGTTTCGCATGGATTTGGAGCTAAGCCTTTCACTTCGCATTGATTTGAAGCTAAGTCATGTGTTTCGCATGAATTTGAAGCTAAGCCTTCTACTTCGCATTGATTTGAAGCTAAATCATGTGTTTCGCTTGGATTTGAAGCTAAGCCTTCTACTTCGCATTGATTTGAAGCTAAATCATGTGTTACGCTTGGATTTGAAACTGAACCTTCTACTTTGCATTGATTGGAAGCTAAATCTTGTGTTTGGTATGGATTTGAAGCTAACACGGTTGTTTTGCCTGCATTCGAAGTTATATCATGTATAATCGCAAGTATTTGAAGCTCAGTCATCCGTTTCGCATGGATTTGAAGCTGAGCATTCCACTTCGCATTGATTTGAAGCTAAATCATGTGTTTTGTATGGATTTGAAGCTAACTCGTTTGTTTCGCATGCACTTGAAGCTAAATCATGTGTATCACAAGTATTTGAAACTAAACCATTTGTTTCGCATTGATGTGAAGCTAAGCCTTCTACTTCGCATTGATTTGGAGGTAAATCATGTGCTTCGCATGGTTCTGAAACTAACTCGTTTGTTTCCCACGCAGCTGAAGCTAAATTATGTATACCACAAGTATTTGGAGCTAAAACATTTGTTTCTCATGTATGTGAAGCTAAGCCTACCACTTCGCATTGATTTGAAACTAAATCATGTATTTCGCATGGATTTGAATCTAACTCGATTGTTTCGCGTGAATTTGAAGCTATATCACATATATCGTAATTATCTGAAGATAAATCATTTGTTTCTCATGTATTTGAAGCTAAGACTTCTTGTTCGCATTGATTTGAAGCTAAATCATGTGTTTCGCATGGACTTGATGCTAAACCTTCTACTTGGCATTGATTTGAATCTAAATCATGTGTTTCGCTTGGATTTGAAGCTAACTCGTTTGTTTCGCATGAATTTGAAGCTAAATCATGTATGTCACAAGTATTTGAAGCTAAACCATTTGTATCGCAAGAATTTGAAGCTAAACCATGTGATTTGCGAGAAATTGAAGCTAAATCATGTGTTTCGCTTGGATTTGAAGCTAACTCGTTTGTTTCGCATGCAGTTGAAGCTAAGTCATGTATATCATAAGTATTTGAAGCTAAACCATTTGGTTCGCATTGATTTGAAACTAAGTCGTTTGTTTCGCATGCAGTTGAAGCTAAAACATGTATATAACAATTATTTGAAACTAAATCATTTGTGTCGCATGGATTTGAAGCTAAGCCTTTTACTTCGCATTGATTTGAAGCTAAATCATGGGTTTCGCATGGATTTGATGCTAAACCTTCTACTTGGCATTGATTTGAATCGAAATCATGTGTTTCGCTTGGATTTGAAGCTAACTCGTTTGTTTCGCATGAATTTGAAGCTAAATCATGTATGTCACAAGTATTTGAAGCTAAACCATTTGTATCGCAAGAATTTGAAGCCAAACCATGTGATTTGCGAGAATTTGAAGCTAAATCATGTGTTCGCTTGGATTTGAAGGTAACTCGTTTGTTTCGCATGCAGTTGAAGCTATATCACTTATGGTCGCAAGTATTTGAAGCTAAATCATGCGCTTCGCATGGAATTGAAGCTATCTCGTTGGTTTCGCATGGATTTGAAGCTAACTAGTTTGTTTCGCCTGCATTTGAAGCTACATCACATATATTCGCAAGTATTTGAAGGTCATTCATTCGTTTCGCATGAATTTGAAGCTAAGCCTTCTACTTCGCATTGATTTGAAGCTAAATCATGTGTTTCGCTTGGATTTGAAGCTAAGCCTTCTACTTCGCATTGATTTGAAGCTAAATCATGTGTTACGCTTGGATTTGAAACTGAGCCTTCTACTTTGCATTGATTGGAAGCTAAATCTTGTGTTTGGTATGGATTTGAAGCTAACACGGTTGTTTTGCCTGCATTCGAAGTTATATCATGTATAATCGCAAGTATTTGAAGCTCAGTCATCCGTTTCGCATGGATTTGAAGCTGAGCCTTCTACTTCGCATTGATTTGAAGCTAAATCATATGTTTCGCTTGGATTTGAAGGTAACACGTTTGTTTCACATGCAGTTGAAGCTCAATCATGTATATCACAAGTATTTCAAGCTGAACAATTTGTTTCGCATGAATACTAAGTTAAACCATGTGTTTCGCATGAGTATTAAGCTAAACCATGTTTATGTAATGAATTTGAAGCTAAATCATGTGTTTCGCATGGATTTGAAGCTAACTCGTTTGTTTCGCATGTATTTGGAGCTAAGTCTTCTATATCGCACTGATTTGATGCTAAATCATGTGTTTCGCATGGATTTGAAGCTAACTCGTTTGTTTCGCCTGCATTTGAAGCTATATCACTAATATTGCAATTATCTGAAGGTAAATCATTTGTTTCTCATATACTTGAAGCTAAGTATTCAACTTCGCATTGATTTGAAGCTAAATCATGTATTTCGCTTGGATTTGAAGCTAAGCATTCTACTTCGCAGTGATTTGAATCTAAATCATGTATTTCGCTTGGATTTGAAGCTAACTAGATTGTTTCGCATGCAGTTGAACCTATATCATGTATATCACAAGTATCTGAAGCTGCACCATTTGTTTCGCATGAATATTAAGCTAACCCATGTGTTCGCATGAATTTGAGCTAAATCATGTGTTCCGCAAGGATTTGGCGCTAATTCGTTTGTTTCGCCTGCATTTGAATCTATATCACATATATCGCAAGAATTTGAAGCTAAATCATTTGTTTCGCATGTATTTGGAGCTAAGTCTTCTATATCGCACTGATTTGATGCTAAATCATGTGTTTCGCATGGATTTGAAGCTAAATCATTTGTTTCGCATGTATTTGGAGCTAAGTCTTCTATATCGCACTGATTTGATGCTAAATCATGTGGTTCGCATGGATTTGAAGCTAACTCGTTTGTTTCGCCTGCATTTGAAGCTACATCACTAATATTGCAATTATCTGAAGGTAAATCATTTGTTTCTCATATACTTGAAGCTAAGCCTTCTGCTTCGCATTTATTTGAAGCTAAATCATGTGTTCCGCTTGGATTTTAAGCGAACTCGTTTGTGTCGCATGCTGTTGAATCTTAGTCATGTATAAAACAAGTATTTGAAGCTAAACCATTCGTTTCGCATGGATTTGAATCTAAGCCATCTACTTCGCATGCAGTTGAAGCCAAATCATGTGTTTCGATTGGATTTGAAGCCAACTCGTTTGTTTTGCATGCAGTTGAAACTAAATCATGTATGTCAAAATTATTTGAAGCTAAACCATTTGTTTCGCATGGTTTCGAAGATAAGCCTTCTACTTCGCATGAATTTGCAGCTAAATGATGTGTTTTACATGTATTTGAAGCGAACTCGTTTGTTTCGCCTGCATTTGAAGCTATATCACTTATATCACAAGTATTTGAAGCTAAACCATTTCTTTCGCATGGATTTCAAGCTAAGCCTTCTACTTCGCATTGATTTGAAGCTAAATCTTGTGTTTCGTATGGATTTGAAGCTATATCACGTATAATCGCAAGTATTTGAAGCTCAGTCATTCGTTTCGCATGGATTTGAAGGTAAGCCTTCTACTTCTCATTGATTTAAAGCTAAATCATATGTTTCGCTTGGATTTGAAGGCAACACGTTTGTTTCACATGCAGTTGAATCTCAATCATGTATATCACAAGTATTTGAAGCTGAACAATTAGATTCGCATGAATATTACGTTAAACCATGTGTTTCGCATGAGTATTAAGCTAAACCATGTGTTTCGAATGAATATGAAGCTAAATAATGTGTTTCGCATGGATTTGAAGCCAACTCGTTTGTTTCGCCTGCATTTGAAGCTATATCACTTATATCACAAGTATTTGAAGCCATACCATTTCTTTCGCATGGATTTCAAGCTAAGCCTTCTACTTCGCATTGATTTGAAGCTAAATCATGTGTTTGGTTTGGATTTGAAGGTAACACGTTAGTTTCGCAAGCAGATGAAGCTAAACCAAGTATATCACAAGTATTTGAAGCTGAACCATTTGATTCGCATGAATATTAAGCTAAACCATGTGTTTCGCACGAATATTAAGCTAAACCATGTGTTTCGCATGAATTTGCAGCTAAATGATGTGTTTCACATGTATTTGAAGCTAAATCGTTTGTTTCGCCTGCATTTGAAGCTATATTACTTATATCGCAAGTATTTGAAGCTAAATCATTTGTGTCGCATGGATTTGCAGCTAAGCCTTCTACTTCGCATTGATTTGAAGCTAAATCATGTGTTACGCTTGGATTTGAAACTGAGCCTTCTACTTTGCATTGATTGGAAGCTAAATCTTGTGTTTGGTATGGATTTGAAGCTAACACGGTTGTTTTGCCTGCATTCGAAGTTATATCATGTATAATCGCAAGTATTTGAAGCTCAGTCATCCGTTTCGCATGGATTTGAAGCTAAGCCTTCTACTTCGCATTGATTTGAAGCTAAATCATATGTTTCGCTTGGATTTGAAGGTAACACGTTTGTTTCACATGCAGTTGAAGCTCAATCATGTATATCACAAGTATTTGAAGCTGAGCAATTTGTTTCGCATGAATACTAAGTTAAACAATGTGTTTCGCATGAGTATTAAGCTAAACCATGTTTTTGTAATGAATTTGAAGCTAAATCATGTGTTTCGCATGGATTTGAAGCTAACTCGTTTGTTTCGCATGCAGTTGAAGCTAAATCATGTATATCACAAGTATTGGAAGCCAAACCATTTGATTCGCATGAATTTGAAGCTAAATCATGTGTTTCGCTTGGATTTGAAACTAAGCCTTCTACTTCGCATTGACTAGAAGCTAAATCTTGTGTTTGGTATGGATTTGAAGCTAACACGGTTGTTTCGCCTGCATCTGAATTTATATCACGTATAATCGCATGTATTTGAAGCTCAGTCATCCGTTTCGCATGGATTTGAAGCTAAGCCTTCAACTTCGCATTGATTTGAAGCTAAATCATGTGTTTCGCATGGATTTGAATCTAACTCGTTTGTATCACATGCAGTTGATGCTAAATCATGAATATCACAAGTATTTGGTGCTGAACCATTTTTTTCGCATGGATTTGGAGCTAAGCCTTTCACTTCGCATTGATTTGAAGCTAAGTCATGTGTTTCGCATGGATTTGAAGCTAACTCGATTGCTTCGCCTGCATTTGAATCTATATCACTTACATTGCAATTATCTGAAGGTAAATCATTTGTTTCTCATGTACCAGAAACTAAGCGTTTTGATTCGCATTTATTTGAAGCTAAATCATGTATATCAGAAGTATTTGAAGCTAAACCATTTGTTTCGCATGGATTTGGAGCTAAGCCTTTCACTTCGCATTGATTTGAAGCTAAGTCATGTGTTTCGCATGGATTTGAAGCTAACTCGATTGTTTTCGCCTGCATTTGAATCTATATCACTTACATCGCAATTATCTGAAGGTAAATCATTTGTTTCTCATGTACCAGAAGCTAAGCGTTTTGCTTCGCATTTATTTGAAGCTAAATCATGTATATCACAAGTATCTGAAGCTGAACAATTTGTTTCGCATGAATATTAAGTTAAACCATGTGTTTCGCATGAATATGAATCTAAACCATGTGTTTCGAATGAATTTGACGCTAAATCATGTGTTTCGCATTGATTTGAAGCTAACTCGTTGGTTTCGCCTGCATTTGTAGCTATATCACTTATATCGCAAGTATTTGAAGCTTCTACTTCGCATTGATTTGCAGCTACATCATGTGTTCCACTTGGATTTGAATCGAACGTGTTTGTTTCGCATGCAGTTGAAGCTAAATCATGTGTATCACAAGTATTTGAAGCTAAGTCTTCAACTTCGCATTGATTTGAAGCTAAATCATGTATTTCGCTTGGATTTGAAGCTAACTAGATTGTTTCGCATGCAGTTGAACCTATATCATGTATATCACAAGTATCTGAAGCTGCACCATTAGTTTCGCATGAATATTAATCTAAACCATGTGTTCGCATGAATTTGAGCTAAATCATGTGTTTCTTAAGGATTTGGCGCTAATTCGTTTGTTTCGCCTGCATTTGAATCTATATCACATATATCGCAAGAATTTGAAGCTAAATCATTTGTTTCGCATGTATTTGGAGCTAAGTCTTCTATATCGCACTGATTTGAATCTAAATCATGTGTTTCGCATGGATTTGAAGCTAACTCGTTTGTCTCGCCTGCATTTGAAGCTATATCACTAATATTGCAATTATCTGAAGGTAAATCATTTGTTTCTCATATACTTGAAGCTAAGCCTTCTGCTTCGCATTTATTTGAAGCTAAATCATGTGTTCCGCTTGGATTTTAAGCGAACTCGTTTGTTTCGCATGCTGTTGAAGCTTAGTCATGTATAAAACAAGTATTTGAAGCTAAACCATTCGTTTCGCATGGATTTGAAGCTAAGCCATCTACTTCGCATGCAGTTGAAGCCAAATCATGTGTTTCGATTGGATTTGAAGCCAACTCGTTTGTTTTGCATGCAGTTGAAACTAAACCATGTATGTCAAAATTATTTGAAGCTAAACCATTTGTTTTGCATGGTTTCGAAGATAAGCCTTCTACTTCGCATGAATTTGCAGCTAAATGATGTGTTTCACATGTATTTGAAGCTAACTCGTTTGTTCCGCCCGCATTTGAAGCTATATCACTTATATCACAAGTATTTGAAGCTAAACCATTTCTTTCGCATGGATTTCAAGCTAAGACTTCTATTTCGCATTGATTTTAAGCTAAATCATGTGTTTCGCATGGATTTGAATCTAACTCGTTTGTATCGCATGCAGTTGATGCTAAATCATGAATATCACAAGTATTTGGTGCTGAACCATTTGTTTCGCATTGTAGCTAGCTTTCGGATTTGGAGCTAAGCCTTTCACTTCGCATTGATTTGAAGCTAAGTCATGTGTTTCGCATGGATTTGAAGCTAACTCGATTGTTTCGCCTGCATTTGAATCTATATCACTTACATTGCAATTATCTGAAGGTAAATCATTTGTTTCTCATGTACCAGAAGCTAAGCGTTTTGCTTCGCATTTATTTGAAGCTAAATCATGTATATCAGAAGTATTAGAAGCTAAACCATTTGTTTCGCATTGTTTTGAAGATAAGCCTTCTACTTCGCATTGATTTGAAGCTAAATCATGTGATTCGCATGGATTTAAAGCTAACTCATTTGTTTCTCCTGCATTTGAACCAATATCACTTATATTCGCCAGTATTTGAAGATAAATCATTCGTTTCTCATGGATTTGTATCTAAGCCCCCTACTTCGTATTGATTTGAAGCTGAACCATGTATTCGCTTGTATTTGAAGCCAACTCGTTTGTTTCGCCTGCAGTAGAAGCTAAATCATGTATATCACAAGTATTTGAAGCTAAACCTATTGTTTCGCATTGATTTGAAGCTAAGACTTCTACTTCGCATGCAGTTGAAGCCAAATCATGTATATCACAAGTATTTGAAGCTAAACCATTTCTTTCGCAAGGATTTCAAGCTAAGACTTCTATTTCGCATTGATTTGAATCTAAATCATGCGTTTCGCATGTATTCGAATCTAACTCGTTTACTTCGCCTGCATTTGAAGCTATAACACTTATATTCGCAAGTATTTGAAGGTCAATCATTCGTTTCGCATGGATTTGAAGCTAACTCGTTTGTTTCGCATGCAGTTGAAGCTAAATCATGTATATCACAAGTATTGGAAGCCAAACCATTTGATTCGCATGAATTTGAAGCTAAATCATGTGTTTCGCTTGGATTTGAAACTAAGCCTTCTACTTCGCATTGACTAGAAGCTAAATCTTGTGTTTGGTATGGATTTGAAGCTAACACGGTTGTTTCGCCTGCATCTGAATTTATATCACGTATAATCGCATGTATTTGAAGCTCAGTCATCCGTTTCGCATGGATTTGAAGCTAAGCCTTCAACTTCGCATTGATTTGAAGCTAAATCATGTGTTTCGCATGGATTTGAATCTAACTCGTTTGTATCACATGCAGTTGATGCTAAATCATGAATATCACAAGTATTTGGTGCTGAACCATTTTTTTCGCATGGATTTGGAGCTAAGCCTTTCACTTCGCATTGATTTGAAGCTAAGTCATGTGTTTCGCATGGATTTGAAGCTAACTCGATTGCTTCGCCTGCATTTGAATCTATATCACTTACATTGCAATTATCTGAAGGTAAATCATTTGTTTCTCATGTACCAGAAACTAAGCGTTTTGATTCGCATTTATTTGAAGCTAAATCATGTATATCAGAAGTATTTGAAGCTAAACCATTTGTTTCGCATGGATTTGGAGCTAAGCCTTTCACTTCGCATTGATTTGAAGCTAAGTCATGTGTTTCGCATGGATTTGAAGCTAACTCGATTGTTTCGCCTGCATTTGAATCTATATCACTTACATCGCAATTATCTGAAGGTAAATCATTTGTTTCTCATGTACCAGAAGCTAAGCGTTTTGCTTCGCATTTATTTGAAGCTAAATCATGTATATCACAAGTATCTGAAGCTGAACAATTTGTTTCGCATGAATATTAAGTTAAACCATGTGTTTCGCATGAATATGAATCTAAACCATGTGTTTCGAATGAATTTGACGCTAAATCATGTGTTTCGCATTGATTTGAAGCTAACTCGTTGGTTTCGCCTGCATTTGTAGCTATATCACTTATATCGCAAGTATTTGAAGCTTCTACTTCGCATTGATTTGCAGCTACATCATGTGTTCCACTTGGATTTGAATCGAACGTGTTTGTTTCGCATGCAGTTGAAGCTAAATCATGTGTATCACAAGTATTTGAAGCTAAGTCTTCAACTTCGCATTGATTTGAAGCTAAATCATGTATTTCGCTTGGATTTGAAGCTAACTAGATTGTTTCGCATGCAGTTGAACCTATATCATGTATATCACAAGTATCTGAAGCTGCACCATTAGTTTCGCATGAATATTAATCTAAACCATGTGTTCGCATGAATTTGAGCTAAATCATGTGTTTCTTAAGGATTTGGCGCTAATTCGTTTGTTTCGCCTGCATTTGAATCTATATCACATATATCGCAAGAATTTGAAGCTAAATCATTTGTTTCGCATGTATTTGGAGCTAAGTCTTCTATATCGCACTGATTTGAATCTAAATCATGTGTTTCGCATGGATTTGAAGCTAACTCGTTTGTCTCGCCTGCATTTGAAGCTATATCACTAATATTGCAATTATCTGAAGGTAAATCATTTGTTTCTCATATACTTGAAGCTAAGCCTTCTGCTTCGCATTTATTTGAAGCTAAATCATGTGTTCCGCTTGGATTTTAAGCGAACTCGTTTGTTTCGCATGCTGTTGAAGCTTAGTCATGTATAAAACAAGTATTTGAAGCTAAACCATTCGTTTCGCATGGATTTGAAGCTAAGCCATCTACTTCGCATGCAGTTGAAGCCAAATCATGTGTTTCGATTGGATTTGAAGCCAACTCGTTTGTTTTGCATGCAGTTGAAACTAAACCATGTATGTCAAAATTATTTGAAGCTAAACCATTTGTTTTGCATGGTTTCGAAGATAAGCCTTCTACTTCGCATGAATTTGCAGCTAAATGATGTGTTTCACATGTATTTGAAGCTAACTCGTTTGTTCCGCCCGCATTTGAAGCTATATCACTTATATCACAAGTATTTGAAGCTAAACCATTTCTTTCGCATGGATTTCAAGCTAAGACTTCTATTTCGCATTGATTTTAAGCTAAATCATGTGTTTCGCATGGATTTGAATCTAACTCGTTTGTATCGCATGCAGTTGATGCTAAATCATGAATATCACAAGTATTTGGTGCTGAACCATTTGTTTCGCATTGTAGCTAGCTTTCGGATTTGGAGCTAAGCCTTTCACTTCGCATTGATTTGAAGCTAAGTCATGTGTTTCGCATGGATTTGAAGCTAACTCGATTGTTTCGCCTGCATTTGAATCTATATCACTTACATTGCAATTATCTGAAGGTAAATCATTTGTTTCTCATGTACCAGAAGCTAAGCGTTTTGCTTCGCATTTATTTGAAGCTAAATCATGTATATCAGAAGTATTAGAAGCTAAACCATTTGTTTCGCATTGTTTTGAAGATAAGCCTTCTACTTCGCATTGATTTGAAGCTAAATCATGTGATTCGCATGGATTTAAAGCTAACTCATTTGTTTCTCCTGCATTTGAACCAATATCACTTATATTCGCCAGTATTTGAAGATAAATCATTCGTTTCTCATGGATTTGTATCTAAGCCCCCTACTTCGTATTGATTTGAAGCTGAACCATGTATTCGCTTGTATTTGAAGCCAACTCGTTTGTTTCGCCTGCAGTAGAAGCTAAATCATGTATATCACAAGTATTTGAAGCTAAACCTATTGTTTCGCATTGATTTGAAGCTAAGACTTCTACTTCGCATGCAGTTGAAGCCAAATCATGTATATCACAAGTATTTGAAGCTAAACCATTTCTTTCGCAAGGATTTCAAGCTAAGACTTCTATTTCGCATTGATTTGAATCTAAATCATGCGTTTCGCATGTATTCGAATCTAACTCGTTTACTTCGCCTGCATTTGAAGCTATAACACTTATATTCGCAAGTATTTGAAGGTCAATCATTCGTTTCGCATGGATTTGAAGCTAACTCGTTTGTTTCGCATGCAGTTGAAGCTAAATCATGTATATCACAAGTATTGGAAGCCAAACCATTTGATTCGCATGAATTTGAAGCTAAATCATGTGTTTCGCTTGGATTTGAAACTAAGCCTTCTACTTCGCATTGACTAGAAGCTAAATCTTGTGTTTGGTATGGATTTGAAGCTAACACGGTTGTTTCGCCTGCATCTGAATTTATATCACGTATAATCGCATGTATTTGAAGCTCAGTCATCCGTTTCGCATGGATTTGAAGCTAAGCCTTCAACTTCGCATTGATTTGAAGCTAAATCATGTGTTTCGCATGGATTTGAATCTAACTCGTTTGTATCACATGCAGTTGATGCTAAATCATGAATATCACAAGTATTTGGTGCTGAACCATTTTTTTCGCATGGATTTGGAGCTAAGCCTTTCACTTCGCATTGATTTGAAGCTAAGTCATGTGTTTCGCATGGATTTGAAGCTAACTCGATTGCTTCGCCTGCATTTGAATCTATATCACTTACATTGCAATTATCTGAAGGTAAATCATTTGTTTCTCATGTACCAGAAACTAAGCGTTTTGCTTCGCATTTATTTGAAGCTAAATCATGTATATCAGAAGTATTTGAAGCTAAACCATTTGTTTCGCATGGATTTGGAGCTAAGCCTTTCACTTCGCATTGATTTGAAGCTAAGTCATGTGTTTCGCATGGATTTGAAGCTAACTAGATTGTTTCGCCTGCATTTGAATCTATATCACTTACATTGCAATTATCTGAAGGTAAATCATTTGTTTCTCATGTACCAGAAGCTAAGCGTTTTGCTTCGCATTTATTTGAAGCTAAATCATGTATATCAGAAGTATTTGAAGCTAAACCATTTGTTTCGCATTGTTTTGAAGATAAGCCTTCTACTTCGCATTGATTTGAAGCTAAATCATGTGATTCGCATTGATTTGAAGCTAACTCGATTGTTTCGCCTGCATTTGAACCAATATCACTTATATTCGCCAGTATTTGAAGATAAATCATTCGTTTCTCATGGATTTGTATCTAAGCCCCCTACTTCGTATTGATTTGAAGCTAAATCATATGTTTCGCTTGGATTTGAAGGCAACACGTTTGTTTCACATGCAGTTGAAGCTCAATCATGTATATCACAAGTATCTGAAGCTGAAAAATTTGTTTCGCATGAATATTAAGTTAAACCATGTGTTTCGCATGAATATTAATCTAAACCATGTGTTTCGAATGAATTTGAAGCTAAATCATGTGTTTCGCATTGATTTGAAGCTAACTCGTTGGTTTCGCCTGCATTTGTAGCTATATCACTTATATCGCAAGTATTTGAAGCTTCTACTTCGCATTGATTTGCAGCTAAATCATGTGTTCCACTTGGATTTGAATCGAACGTGTTTGTTTCGCATGCAGTTGAAGCTAAATCATGTATATCACAAGTATTTGAAGCTAAGTCTTCAACTTCGCATTGATTTGAAGCTAAATCATGTATTTCGCTTGGATTTGAAGCTAACTAGATTGTTTCGCATGCAGTTGAACCTATATCATGTATATCACAAGTATCTGAAGCTGCACCATTAGTTTCGCATGAATATTAATCTAAACCATGTGTTCGCATGAATTTGAGCTAAATCATGTGTTTCTTAAGGATTTGGCGCTAATTCGTTTGTTTCGCCTGCATTTGAATCTATATCACATATATCGCAAGAATTTGAAGCTAAATCATTTGTTTCGCATGTATTTGGAGCTAAGTCTTCTATATCGCACTGATTTGAATCTAAATCATGTGTTTCGCATGGATTTGAAGCTAACTCGTTTGTCTCGCCTGCATTTGAAGCTATATCACTAATATTGCAATTATCTGAAGGTAAATCATTTGTTTCTCATATACTTGAAGCTAAGCCTTCTGCTTCGCATTTATTTGAAGCTAAATCATGTGTTCCGCTTGGATTTTAAGCGAACTCGTTTGTTTCGCATGCTGTTGAAGCTTAGTCATGTATAAAACAAGTATTTGAAGCTAAACCATTCGTTTCGCATGGATTTGAAGCTAAGCCATCTACTTCGCATGCAGTTGAAGCCAAATCATGTGTTTCGATTGGATTTGAAGCCAACTCGTTTGTTTTGCATGCAGTTGAAACTAAATCATGTATGTCAAAATTATTTGAAGCTAAACCATTTGTTTTGCATGGTTTCGAAGATAAGCCTTCTACTTCGCATGAATTTGCAGCTAAATGATGTGTTTCACATGTATTTGAAGCTAACTCGTTTGTTCCGCCCGCATTTGAAGCTATATCACTTATATCACAAGTATTTGAAGCTAAACCATTTCTTTCGCATGGATTTCAAGCTAAGACTTCTATTTCGCATTGATTTTAAGCTAAATCATGTGTTTCGCATGGATTTGAATCTAACTCGTTTGTATCGCATGCAGTTGATGCTAAATCATGAATATCACAAGTATTTGGTGCTGAACCATTTGTTTCGCATTGTAGCTAGCTTTCGGATTTGGAGCTAAGCCTTTCACTTCGCATTGATTTGAAGCTAAGTCATGTGTTTCGCATGGATTTGAAGCTAACTCGATTGTTTCGCCTGCATTTGAATCTATATCACTTACATTGCAATTATCTGAAGGTAAATCATTTGTTTCTCATGTACCAGAAGCTAAGCGTTTTGCTTCGCATTTATTTGAAGCTAAATCATGTATATCAGAAGTATTAGAAGCTAAACCATTTGTTTCGCATTGTTTTGAAGATAAGCCTTCTACTTCGCATTGATTTGAAGCTAAATCATGTGATTCGCATGGATTTGAAGCTAACTCATTTGTTTCTCCTGCATTTGAACCAATATCACTTATATTCGCCAGTATTTGAAGATAAATCATTCGTTTCTCATGGATTTGTATCTAAGCCCCCTACTTCGTATTGATTTGAAGCTGAACCATGTATTCGCTTGTATTTGAAGCCAACTCGTTTGTTTCGCCTGCAGTAGAAGCTAAATCATGTATATCACAAGTATTTGAAGCTAAACCTATTGTTTCGCATTGATTTGAAGCTAAGACTTCTACTTCGCATGCAGTTGAAGCCAAATCATGTATATCACAAGTATTTGAAGCTAAACCATTTCTTTCGCAAGGATTTCAAGCTAAGACTTCTATTTCGCATTGACTTGAATCTAAATCATGCGTTTCGCATGTATTCGAATCTAACTCGTTTACTTCGCCTGCATTTGAAGCTATAACACTTATATTCGCAAGTATTTGAAGGTCAATCATTCGTTTCGCATGGATTTGAAGCTAACTCGTTTGTTTCGCATGCAGTTGAAGCTAAATCATGTATATCACAAGTATTGGAAGCCAAACCATTTGATTCGCATGAATTTGAAGCTAAATCATGTGTTTCGCTTGGATTTGAAACTAAGCCTTCTACTTCGCATTGACTAGAAGCTAAATCTTGTGTTTGGTATGGATTTGAAGCTAACACGGTTGTTTCGCCTGCATCTGAATTTATATCACGTATAATCGCAAGTATTTGAAGCTCAGTCATCCGTTTCGCATGGATTTGAAGCTAAGCCTTCAACTTCGCATTGATTTGAAGCTAAATCATGTGTTTCGCATGGATTTGAATCTAACTCGTTTGTATCACATGCAGTTGATGCTAAATCATGAATATCACAAGTATTTGGTGCTGAACCATTTTTTTCGCATGGATTTGGAGCTAAGCCTTTCACTTCGCATTGATTTGAAGCTAAGTCATGTGTTTCGCATGGATTTGAAGCTAACTCGATTGCTTCGCCTGCATTTGAATCTATATCACTTACATTGCAATTATCTGAAGGTAAATCATTTGTTTCTCATGTACCAGAAGCTAAGCGTTTTGCTTCGCATTTATTTGAAGCTAAATCATGTATATCAGAAGTATTTGAAGCTAAACCATTTGTTTCGCATGGATTTGGAGCTAAGCCTTTCACTTCGCATTGATTTGAAGCTAAGTCATGTGTTTCGCATGGATTTGAAGCTAACTCGATTGTTTCGCATGCATTTGAATCTATATCACTTACATTGCAATTATCTGAAGGTAAATCATTTGTTTCTCATGTACCAGAAGCTAAGCGTTTTGCTTCGCATTTATTTGAAGCTAAATCATGTATATCAGAAGTATTTGAAGCTAAACCATTTGTTTCGCATTGTTTTGAAGATAAGCCTTCTACTTCGCATTGATTTGAAGCTAAATCATGTGATTCGCATGGATTTGAAGCTAACTCATTTCTTTCTCCTGCATTTGAACCAATATCACTTATATTCGCCAGTATTTGAAGATAAATCATTCGTTTCTCATGGATTTGTATCTAAGCCCCCTACTTCGTATTGATTTGAAGCTAAATCATATGTTTCGCTTGGATTTGAAGGCAACACGTTTGTTTCACATGCAGTTGAAGCTCAATCATGTATATCACAAGTATCTGAAGCTGAACAATTTGTTTCGCATGAATATTAAGTTAAACCATGTGTTTCGCATGAATATTAATCTAAACCATGTGTTTCGAATGTATTTGAAGCTAAATCATGTGTTTCGCATTGATTTGAAGCTAACTCGTTGGTTTCGCCTGCATTTGAAGCTATATCACTTATATCACAAGTATTTGAAGCCATACCATTTCTTTCGCATGGATTTCAAGCTAAGCCTTCTACTTCGCATTGATTTGAAGCTAAATCATGTGTTTGGTTTGGATTTGAAGGTAACACGTTAGTTTCGCAAGCAGATGAAGCTAAACCAAGTATATCACAAGTATTTGAAGCTGAACCATTTGATTCGCATGAATATTAAGCTAAACCATGTGTTTCGCACGAATATTAAGCTAAACCATGTGTTTCGCATGAATTTGCAGCTAAATGATGTGTTTCACATGTATTTGAAGCTAACTCGTTTGTTTCGCCTGCATTTGAAGCTATATTACTTATATCGCAAGTATTTGAAGCTAAATCATTTGTGTCGCATGGATTTGCAGCTAAGCCTTCTACTTCGCATTGATTTGAAGCTAAATCATGTGTTACGCTTGGATTTGAAACTGAGCCTTCTACTTTGCATTGATTGGAAGCTAAATCTTGTGTTTGGTATGGATTTGAAGCTAACACGGTTGTTTTGCCTGCATTCGAAGTTATATCATGTATAATCGCAAGTATTTGAAGCTCAGTCATCCGTTTCGCATGGATTTGAAGCTAAGCCTTCTACTTCGCATTGATTTGAAGCTAAATCATATGTTTCGCTTGGATTTGATGGTAACACGTTTGTTTCACATGCAGTTGAAGCTCAATCATGTATATCACAAGTATTTGAAGCTGAGCAATTTGTTTCGCATGAATACTAAGTTAAACCATGTGTTTCGCATGAGTATTAAGCTAAACCATGTTTTTGTAATGAATTTGAAGCTAAATCATGTGTTTCGCATGGATTTGAAGCTAACTCGTTTGTTTCGCATGCAGTTGAAGCTAAATCATGTATATCACAAGTATTGGAAGCCAAACCATTTGATTCGCATGAATTTGAAGCTAAATCATGTGTTTCGCTTGGATTTGAAACTAAGCCTTCTACTTCGCATTGACTAGAAGCTAAATCTTGTGTTTGGTATGGATTTGAAGCTAACACGGTTGTTTCGCCTGCATCTGAATTTATATCACGTATAATCGCAAGTATTTGAAGCTCAGTCATCCGTTTCGCATGGATTTGAAGCTAAGCCTTCAACTTCGCATTGATTTGAAGCTAAATCATGTGTTTCGCATGGATTTGAATCTAACTCGTTTGTATCACATGCAGTTGATGCTAAATCATGAATATCACAAGTATTTGGTGCTGAACCATTTTTTTCGCATGGATTTGGAGCTAAGCCTTTCACTTCGCATTGATTTGAAGCTAAGTCATGTGTTTCGCATGGATTTGAAGCTAACTCGATTGCTTCGCCTGCATTTGAATCTATATCACTTACATTGCAATTATCTGAAGGTAAATCATTTGTTTCTCATGTACCAGAAGCTAAGCGTTTTGCTTCGCATTTATTTGAAGCTAAATCATGTATATCAGAAGTATTTGAAGCTAAACCATTTGTTTCGCATGGATTTGGAGCTAAGCCTTTCACTTCGCATTGATTTGAAGCTAAGTCATGTGTTTCGCATGGATTTGAAGCTAACTCGATTGTTTCGCCTGCATTTGAATCTATATCACTTACATTGCAATTATCTGAAGGTAAATCATTTGTTTCTCATGTACCAGAAGCTAAGCGTTTTGCTTCGCATTTATTTGAAGCTAAATCATGTATATCAGAAGTATTTGAAGCTAAACCATTTGTTTCGCATTGTTTTGAAGATAAGCCTTCTACTTCGCATTGATTTGAAGCTAAATCATGTGATTCGCATGGATTTGAAGCTAACTCATTTCTTTCTCCTGCATTTGAACCAATATCACTTATATTCGCCAGTATTTGAAGATAAATCATTCGTTTCTCATGGATTTGTATCTAAGCCCCCTACTTCGTATTGATTTGAAGCTAAATCATATGTTTCGCTTGGATTTGAAGGCAACACGTTTGTTTCACATGCAGTTGAAGCTCAATCATGTATATCACAAGTATCTGAAGCTGAACAATTTGTTTCGCATGAATATTAAGTTAAACCATGTGTTTCGCATGAATATTAATCTAAACCATGTGTTTCGAATGAATTTGAAGCTAAATCATGTGTTTCGCATTGATTTGAAGCTAACTCGTTGGTTTCGCCTGCATTTGAAGCTATATCACTTATATCACAAGTATTTGAAGCCATACCATTTCTTTCGCATGGATTTCAAGCTAAGCCTTCTACTTCGCATTGATTTGAAGCTAAATCATGTGTTTGGTTTGGATTTGAAGGTAACACGTTAGTTTCGCAAGCAGATGAAGCTAAACCAAGTATATCACAAGTATTTGAAGCTGAACCATTTGATTCGCATGAATATTAAGCTAAACCATGTGTTTCGCACGAATATTAAGCTAAACCATGTGTTTCGCATGAATTTGCAGCTAAATGATGTGTTTCACATGTATTTGAAGCTAACTCGTTTGTTTCGCCTGCATTTGAAGCTATATTACTTATATCGCAAGTATTTGAAGCTAAATCATTTGTGTCGCATGGATTTGCAGCTAAGCCTTCTACTTCGCATTGATTTGAAGCTAAATCATGTGTTACGCTTGGATTTGAAACTGAGCCTTCTACTTTGCATTGATTGGAAGGTAAATCTTGTGTTTGGTATGGATTTGAAGCTAACACGGTTGTTTTGCCTGCATTCGAAGTTATATCATGTATAATCGCAAGTATTTGAAGCTCAGTCATCCGTTTCGCATGGATTTGAAGCTAAGCCTTCTACTTCGCATTGATTTGAAGCTAAATCATATGTTTCGCTTGGATTTGATGGTAACACGTTTGTTTCACATGCAGTTGAAGCTCAATCATGTATATCACAAGTATTTGAAGCTGAGCAGTTTGTTTCGCATGAATACTAAGTTAAACCATGTGTTTCGCATGAGTATTAAGCTAAACCATGTTTTTGTAATGAATTTGAAGCTAAATCATGTGTTTCGCATGGATTTGAAGCTAACTCGTTTGTTTCGCATGCAGTTGAAGCTAAATCATGTATATCACAAGTATTGGAAGCCAAACCATTTGATTCGCATGAATTTGAAGCTAAATCATGTGTTTCGCTTGGATTTGAAACTAAGCCTTCTACTTCGCATTGACTAGAAGCTAAATCTTGTGTTTGGTATGGATTTGAAGCTAACACGGTTGTTTCGCCTGCATCTGAATTTATATCACGTATAATCGCAAGTATTTGAAGCTCAGTCATCCGTTTCGCATGGATTTGAAGCTAAGCCTTTCACTTCGCATTGATTTGAAGCTAAGTCATGTGTTTCGCATGGATTTGAAGCTAACTCGATTGCTTCGCCTGCATTTGAATCTATATCACTTACATTGCAATTATCTGAAGGTAAATCATTTGTTTCTCATGTACCAGAAGCTAAGCGTTTTGCTTCGCATTTATTTGAAGCTAAATCATGTATATCAGAAGTATTTGAAGCTAAACCATTTGTTTCGCATGGATTTGGAGCTAAGCCTTTCACTTCGCATTGATTTGAAGCTAAGTCATGTGTTTCGCATGGATTTGAAGCTAACTAGATTGTTTCGCATGCAGTTGAACCTATATCATGTATATCACAAGTATCTGAAGCTGCACCATTAGTTTCGCATGAATATTAATCTAAACCATGTGTTCGCATGAATTTGAGCTAAATCATGTGTTTCTTAAGGATTTGGCGCTAATTCGTTTGTTTCGCCTGCGTTTGAATCTATATCACATATATCGCAAGAATTTGAAGCTAAATCATTTGTTTCGCATGTATTTGGAGCTAAGTCTTCTATATCGCACTGATTTGAATCTAAATCATGTGTTTCGCATGGATTTGAAGCTAACTCGTTTGTCTCGCCTGCATTTGAAGCTATATCACTAATATTGCAATTATCTGAAGGTAAATCATTTGTTTCTCATATACTTGAAGCTAAGCCTTCTGCTTCGCATTTATTTGAAGCTAAATCATGTGTTCCGCTTGGATTTTAAGCGAACTCGTTTGTTTCGCATGCTGTTGAAGCTTAGTCATGTATAAAACAAGTATTTGAAGCTAAACCATTCGTTTCGCATGGATTTGAAGCTAAGCCATCTACTTCGCATGCAGTTGAAGCCAAATCATGTGTTTCGATTGGATTTGAAGCCAACTCGTTTGTTTTGCATGCAGTTGAAACTAAATCATGTATGTCAAAATTATTTGAAGCTAAACCATTTGTTTTGCATGGTTTCGAAGATAAGCCTTCTACTTCGCATGAATTTGCAGCTAAATGATGTGTTTCACATGTATTTGAAGCTAACTCGTTTGTTCCGCCCGCATTTGAAGCTATATCACTTATATCACAAGTATTTGAAGCTAAACCATTTCTTTCGCATGGATTTCAAGCTAAGACTTCTATTTCGCATTGATTTTAAGCTAAATCATGTGTTTCGCATGGATTTGAATCTAACTCGTTTGTATCGCATGCAGTTGATGCTAAATCATGAATATCACAAGTATTTGGTGCTGAACCATTTGTTTCGCATTGTAGCTAGCTTTCGGATTTGGAGCTAAGCCTTTCACTTCGCATTGATTTGAAGCTAAGTCATGTGTTTCGCATGGATTTGAAGCTAACTCGATTGTTTCGCCTGCATTTGAATCTATATCACTTACATTGCAATTATCTGAAGGTAAATCATTTGTTTCTCATGTACCAGAAGCTAAGCGTTTTGCTTCGCATTTATTTGAAGCTAAATCATGTATATCAGAAGTATTTGAAGCTAAGTCTTCAACTTCGCATTGATTTGAAGCTAAATCATGTATTTCGCTTGGATTTGAAGCTAACTAGATTGTTTCGCATGCAGTTGAACCTATATCATGTATATCACAAGTATCTGAAGCTGCACCATTAGTTTCGCATGAATATTAATCTAAACCATGTGTTCGCATGAATTTGAGCTAAATCATGTGTTTCTTAAGGATTTGGCGCTGATTCGTTTGTTTCGCCTGCATTTGAATCTATATCACATATATCGCAAGAATTTGAAGCTAAATCATTTGTTTCGCATGTATTTGGAGCTAAGTCTTCTATATCGCACTGATTTGAATCTAAATCATGTGTTTCGCATGGATTTGAAGCTAACTCGTTTGTCTCGCCTGCATTTGAAGCTATGTCACTAATATTGCAATTATCTGAAGGTAAATCATTTGTTTCTCATATACTTGAAGCTAAGCCTTCTGCTTCGCATTTATTTGAAGCTAAATCATGTGTTCCGCTTGGATTTTAAGCGAACTCGTTTGTTTCGCATGCTGTTGAAGCTTAGTCATGTATAAAACAAGTATTTGAAGCTAAACCATTTTTTCGCATGGATTCGAAAATCCGTCTTCTATTTCGCAATGATTTGTTGCTAAATCAAGTGTTTCTCATGGATTTGAAGCTAACTCGTTTCTATCGCATGGATTTATAGCTAACTCGTTTGTTTCGCATGCTGTTGAATCTAAATCTAGTATATCACAAGTATTTGAAGCTAAACCATTTGTTTCGCATGGATTCGTAATTCAGCCTTCTATTTCGCATTGATTTGAATCTAAATCATGAGTTTCGCATGGATTTGAAGCTAACTCGTTTGTTTCGCATGGATTTGAAGCTAACTCGTTTGTTTCGCATGCAGTTGAAGAAAAATCATGTATATCACAAGTATTAGAAGCTAAACCATTTGATTCGCATGGATTTGATGCTAAGCGTTCTACTTCGCATTGATTTGAAGCTTAATCATGTATTTGCTTGGATTTGAAGCTAAATCATGTGTTTCGCATGGACTTAAAGCTAACACGTTTGTTTCGCATGCAGTTGAACCTAAATCATGTATATCACAAGTATTTGAAGCTAAACCATTTTTTTCGCATGGATTCGAAAATCAGTCTTCTATTTCGCAATGATTTGTTGCTAAATCATGTGTTTCTCATGGATTTGAAGCTAACTCGTATCTATCGCATGGATTTATAGCTAACTCGTTTGTTTCGCATGCTGTTGAATCTAAATCTAGTATATCACAAGTATTTGAAGCTAAACCATTTGTTTCGCATGGATTCATAAATCAGCCTTCTATTTCGCATTGATTTGAATCTAAATCATGAGTTACGCATGGATTTGAAGCTAACTCGTTTGTTTCGCATGGATTTGAAGCTAACTCGTTTGTTTCGCATGCAGTTGAAGAAAAATCATGTATATCACAAGTATTAGAAGCTGAACCATTTGATTCGTATGGATTTGAAGCTAAGCCTTCTTCTTCGCATTGATTTGAAGCTTAATCATGTATTTCGCTTGGATTTGAAGCTAAATCATGTGTTTCGCATGGACTTAAAGGTAACTCGTTTGTCTCACCTGCATTTGAAGCTAAATCATGTATATCACAAATATTTGAAGCTAAACCATTTGTTTCGCATGGATTTGGATCTAAACCTACTACTTCGCATTGATTTGGAGCTAAATCATTTGTTTTGCATGGATTTAAAGATAACACGATTGTTTCGCATGCAGTTGAAGCTAAATCATGTAGGATCACAAGTATTTGAAGCTAAACCATTTGTTTCGAATGGATTCGAAAATCAGCCTTCTATTTCGCATTGATTTGAAGCTAAATCATGAGTTACGCATGGATTTGAAGCTAACTCGTTTGTTTCGCATGGATTTGAAGCTAACTCGTTTGTTTCGCATGCAGTTGAAGCAAAATCATGTATATCATAAGTATTAGAAGCTAAACCATTTGATTCGCATGGATTTGAAGCTAAGCGTTCTACTTCGCATTGATTTGAAGCTTAATCATGTATTTCGCTTGGATTTGAAGCTAAATCATGTTTCGCATGGACTTAAAGCTAACACGTTTGTTTCGCATGCAGTTGAACCTACATCATGTATATCACAAGTATTTGAAGCTAAACCATTTGTTTCGCATGGATTCGAAAATCAGCCTTCTATTTCGCATTGATTTGAAGCTAAATCATGAGTTTCGCATGGACTTAAAGCTAACACGTTTGTTTCGCATGCAGTTGAACCTAAATCATGTATATCACAAGTATTTGAAGCTAAACAGTTTGATTCCCATGGATTTGAAGCTAAACCTACTACTTCGCATGGATTTGGAGCTAAACCATGTGTTTTGCATGGATTTAAAGATAACACGATTGTTTCGCATGCAGTTGAAGCTAAATCATGTATATCACAAGTATTTGAAGCTAAACCATTTGTTTCGCATGGATTCGAAAATCAGCCTTCTATTTCGCATTGATTTGAAGCTAACTCGTTTGTATCGCATGGATTTGAAGCTAACTCGTTTGTTTCGCATGCAGTTGAACCTAAATCATGTATATCACAAGTATTTGACGATAATCCATTTGATTCGCATGGATTTGAAGCTAAGCCTTCTTCTTCGCATTGATTTGAAGCTTAATCATGTATTTCGCTTGGATTTGAAGCTAAATCATGTGTTTCGCATGGACTTAAAGCTAACATGTTTGTTTCGCATGCAGTTGAACCTAAATCATGTATATCACAAGTATTTGAAGCTAAACCATTTGATTCCCATGGATTTGGAGCTAAACCTACTACTTCGCATTGATTTGGAGCTAAATCATGTGTTTTGCATGGATTTAAAGATAACACGATTGTTTCGCATGCAGTTGAAGCTAAATCATGTATATCACAAGTATTTGATGCTAAACCATTTGTTTCGCATGGATTCGAAAATCAGTCTTCTATTTCGCAATGATTTGATGCTAAATCATGTGTTTCTCATGGATTTGAAGCTAACTCGCATGTATCGCATGGATTTATAGCTAACTCGTTTATTTCGCATGCTGTTGAAGCTAAGTCTAGTATATCACAAGTATTTGAAGCTAAACCATTTGTTTCGCATGGATTCGAAAATCAGCCTTCTATTTCGCATTGATTTGAAGCTAAATCATGAGTTTCGCATGGATTTGAAGCTAACTCGTTTGTTTCGTATTGATTTGAAGCTAACTCGTTTGTTTCGCATGGATTTGAAGCTAACTCGTTTGTTTCGCATGCAGTTGAAGAAAAATCATGTATATCACAAGTATTAGAAGCTGAACCATTTGATTCGCATGGATTTGAAGCTAAGCCTTCTTCTTCGCATTGATTTGAAGCTTAATCACCTATTTCGCTTGGATTTGAAGCTAAATCATGTGTTTCGCATGGACTTAAAGCTAACTCGTTTGTCTCACCTGCATTTGAAGCTAAATCATGTATATCACAAATATTTGAAGCTAAACCATTTGTTTCGCATGGATTTGGAGCTAAACCTACTACTTCGCATTGATTTGGAGCTAAATCATGTGTTTTGCATGGATTTAAAGATAACACGATTGTTTCGCATGCAGTTGAAGCTAAATCATGTAGGATCACAAGTATTTGAAGCTAAACCATTTGTTTCGAATGGATTCGAAAATCAGCCTTCTATTTCGCATTGATTTGAAGCTAAATCATGAGTTTCGCATGGATTTGAAGCTAACTCATTGTTTCGCATGGATTTGAAGCTAACTCGTTTGTTTCGCATGCAGTTGAAGCAAAATCATGTATATCACAAGTATTAGAAGCTAAACCATTTGATTCGCATGGATTTGAAGCTAAGCGTTCTACTTCGCATTGATTTGAAGCTTAATCATGTATTTCGCTTGGATTTGAAGCTAAATCATGTTTCGCATGGACTTAAAGCTAACACGTTTGTTTCGCATGCAGTTGAACCTAAATCATGGATATCACAAGTATTTGAAGCTAAACCATTTGTTTCGCATGGATTCGAAAATCAGCCTTCTATTTCGCATTGATTTGAAGCTAAATCATGAGTTTCGCATGCACTTAAAGCTAACACGTTTGTTTCGCATGCAGTTGAACCTAAATCATGTATATCACAAGTATTTGAAGCTAAACCATTTGATTCCCATGGATTTGGAGCTAAACCTACTACTTCGCATTGATTTGGAGCTAAACCATGTGTTTTGCATGGATTCGAAAATCAGTCTTCTATTTCGCAATGATTTGATGCTAAATCATGTGTTTCTCATGGATTTGAAGCTAACTCGCATGTATCGCATGGATTTATAGCTAACTCGTTTATTTCGCATGCTGTTGAAGCTAAGTCTAGTATATCACAAGTATTTGAAGCTAAACCATTTGTTTCGCATGGATTCGAAAATCAGCCTTCTATTTCGCATTGATTTGAAGCTAAATCATGAGTTTCGCATGGATTTGAAGCTAACTCGTTTGTTTCGTATTGATTTGAAGCTAACTCGTTTGTTTCGCATGGATTTGAAGCTAACTCGTTTGTTTCGCATGCAGTTGAAGAAAAATCATGTATATCACAAGTATTAGAAGCTGAACCATTTGATTCGCATGGATTTGAAGCTAAGCCTTCTTCTTCGCATTGATTTGAAGCTTAATCACCTATTTCGCTTGGATTTGAAGCTAAATCATGTGTTTCGCATGGACTTAAAGCTAACTCGTTTGTCTCACCTGCATTTGAAGCTAAATCATGTATATCACAAATATTTGAAGCTAAACCATTTGTTTCGCATGGATTTGGAGCTAAACCTACTACTTCGCATTGATTTGGAGCTAAATCATGTGTTTTGCATGGATTTAAAGATAACACGATTGTTTCGCATGCAGTTGAAGCTAAATCATGTAGGATCACAAGTATTTGAAGCTAAACCATTTGTTTCGAATGGATTCGAAAATCAGCCTTCTATTTCGCATTGATTTGAAGCTAAATCATGAGTTTCGCATGGATTTGAAGCTAACTCATTGTTTCGCATGGATTTGAAGCTAACTCGTTTGTTTCGCATGCAGTTGAAGCAAAATCATGTATATCACAAGTATTAGAAGCTAAACCATTTGATTCGCATGGATTTGAAGCTAAGCGTTCTACTTCGCATTGATTTGAAGCTTAATCATGTATTTCGCTTGGATTTGAAGCTAAATCATGTTTCGCATGGACTTAAAGCTAACACGTTTGTTTCGCATGCAGTTGAACCTAAATCATGGATATCACAAGTATTTGAAGCTAAACCATTTGTTTCGCATGGATTCGAAAATCAGCCTTCTATTTCGCATTGATTTGAAGCTAAATCATGAGTTTCGCATGCACTTAAAGCTAACACGTTTGTTTCGCATGCAGTTGAACCTAAATCATGTATATCACAAGTATTTGAAGCTAAACCATTTGATTCCCATGGATTTGGAGCTAAACCTACTACTTCGCATTGATTTGGAGCTAAACCATGTGTTTTGCATGGATTTAAAGATAACACGATTATTTCGCATGCAGTTGAAGCTAAATCATGTATATCACAAGTATTTGAAGCTAAACCATTTGTTTCGCATGGATTCGAAAATCAGCCTTCTATTTCGCATTGATTTGAAGCTAACTCGTTTGTTTCGCATGGATTTGAAGCTAACTCGTTTGTTTCGCATGCAGTTGAAGCAAAATCATGTATATCACAAGTATTAGAAGCTAAACCATTTGATTCGCATGGATTTGAAGCTAAGCGTTTTACTTCGCATTGATTTGAAGCTTAATCATGTATTTGCTTGGATTTGAAGCTAAATCATGTGTTTCGCTTGGACTTAAAGCTAACACGTTTGTTTCGCATGCAGTTGAACCTAAATCATGTATATCACAAGTATTTGAAGCTAAACCATTTTTTTCGCATGGATTCGAAAATCAGTCTTCTATTTCGCAATGATTTGATGCTAAGTCATGTGTTTCTCATGGATTTGAAGCTAACTCGTTTCTATCGCATGGATTTATAGCTAACTCGTTTGTTTCGCATGCTGTTGAATCTAAATCTAGTATATCACAAGTATTTGAAGCTAAACCATTTGTTTCGCAAGGATTCGTAAATCAGCCTTCTATTTCGCATTGATTTGAATCTAAATGATGAGTTTCGCATGGACTTGAAGCTAACTCGTTTGTTTCGCATGGATTTGAAGCTAACTCGTTTGTTTCGCATGCAGTTGAAGAAAAATCATGTATATCACAAGTATTAGAAGCTGAACCATTTGATTCGCATGGATTTGAAGCTAAGCCTTCTACTTCGCATTGATTTGAAGCTTAATCATGTATTTCGCTTGGATTTGAAGCTAAAGCATGTGTTTCGCACGGACATAAAGCTAACACGTTTGTTTCGCATGCAGTTGAACCTAAATCATGTATATCACAAGTATTTGAAGCTAAACCATTTGATTCCCATGGATTTGGAGCTAAGCCTTCTACTTCGCATTGATTTGAAGCTTAATCATGTATTTCGCTTGGATTTGAAGCTAAATCATGTGTTTCGCACGGACTTAAAGCTAACACGTTTGTTTCGCATGCAGTTGAACCTAAATCATGTATATCACAAGTATTTGAAGCTAAACCATTTGATTCCCATGGATTTGAAGCTAAACCTTCTACTTCGCATTGATTTGAAGCTTAATCATGTATTTCGCTTGGATTTGAAGCTAAATCATGTGTTCCGCACGGACTTAAAGCTAACACGTTTGTTTCGCATGCAGTTGAACCTAAATCATGTATATCACAAGTATTTGATGCTAAACCATTTGATTCGCATGGATTTGAATCTAACTCGTTCGTTTCGCCTGCATTTGAAGCTAAAACATGCATATCACAATTATTTGAAGCTTAGCCATTTGCTTCGCATGGATTCGAAGATAAGGCTTCAGCTTAGCATTGATTTGAAGCTAAATCGTGTGTTTCGCTTGGATCTGAAGCTATCTCGTTTGTTTCGCATGCAGTTGTATAAAACAAGTATTTGAAGCTAAACTAATCGTTTCGAATGGATTTTAAGCTAAGCCTACTACTTCGCATTGATTTGAAGCTAAATCATGTGTTTTGCATGGATTTAAAGCTAACTCGTTTCTATCGCATGGATTTGAAGCTAACTCGTTTGTTTCGCATGCAGTTGAAGCAAAATCATGTATATCACAAGTATTAGAAGCTAAATCATTTGATTCGCATGGATTTGAAGCTAAGCCTTCTACTTCGCATTGATTTGAAGCAAAATCAAGTGTTTCGCTTGGATTTGAACCTAACTCGTTTATTTCGCATGCAGTTGAAGCTCAATCATGTATATAACAAGTATTTGAAGCTAATCCATTTGTTTCGCATGGATTCGAAAATCAGCCTTCTATTTCGCAATAATTTGAATCAAAATCGTGTGTTTCTCATGGATTTGAAGCTAACTCGTTTCTATCGCATGGATTTAAAGCTAACTCGTTTGTTTCGCATGCTGTTGAAGCTAAATCTAGTATATCACAAGTATTTGAAGCTAAACCATTTGTTTCGCATGGATCCGAAAATCAGCCTTCTATTTTGCATTGATTTGAAGCTAAATCATGAGTTTCCCATGGATTTGAAGCTAACTCGTTTGTTTCGCATGGATTTGAAGATAAGCCATCTACTTCGCATTGATTTGAAGCAAAATCAAGTGTTTCGCTTGGATTTGAAGCTAACTCTTTTGTTTCGCCTGCATGTGAAGCTAAATCATGCATATCACCAGTCTTTGAAGCTACACCAATTGTTTCGCGTGGATTCGAAGATAATCCTTCTACTTCGCATTGATTTGAAGCTAAATCATGTATATCACAAGTAATTGAAGCTAAACCATTTGATTCGCACGCATTTGGAGCTAAGCATTCTACTTCGCATTGATTTGAAGCTAAATCATGTGTAACGCTTGGATATGAAGCTCACGCGTTTGTTTTTCCATCATTTGAAGCTCTGTTTCTTATATCGCAAGTATTTGAAGCTGAGTCATTTGTTTCGCATGAATATTAAGCAAAACCATGTGCTTCGAATGAATTTGAAGCTAGATCATGTTTTCCGCATGTATTTAAAGCGAACACGTTTGTTTCGCATGCAGTTGAAGCTAAATCATGTATATCACAAGTACTTGAATCTAAACCATTTGTTTCGCATTGGTTTTAAAGCTAAGCCTTCTACTTCGCATTGATTTGAAGCTAAATCATGCGTTACGCTTGGATATGAAGCTCACTCCTTTGTTTTTCCAGCATTTGAAGCTATATTACTTATATCGCAAGTATTTGAAGCTGAACCATTTGTTTCGCATGAATATTAAGCTAAACCATGTGCTTCGAATGAATTTGAAGCTAAGTCATGTTTTTCGCATGTAGTTGAAGCTAACTCGTTTGTTTCGCCTGCATGTGAAGCTAAATCATGTATATCACAAGTATTTGAAGCTAATCCATTTGATTCGCATGGATTTGAAGGTAAGCCATCTACTTCGCATTGATTTGAAGCAAAATCAAGTGTTTCGCTTGGATTTGAACCTAACTCGTTTATTTCGCATGCAGTTGAAGCTCAATCATGTATATAACAAGTATTTGAAGCTAATCCATTTGTTTCGCATGGATTCGAAAATCAGCCTTCTATTTCGCAATAATTTGAAGCAAAATCGTGTGTTTCTCATGGATTTGAAGCTAACTCGTTTCTATCGCATGGATTTAAAGCTAACTCGTTTGTTTCGCATGCAGTTGAAGCTATATCATGTATATCACAAGTATTTGAAGCTAAACCATGTGATTCCCATGGATTTGTAGCTAAGCCTTCTACTTCGCATTGATTTGGTGCTAAATCATGTGTTTCGCATGAATTTAAAGCTAACACTTTTGTTTCGCATGCTGTTGAAGCTAAATCATGTATATCACAAGTATTTGAAGATAATCCATTTGTTTTGCATGGATTCGAAAATCAGCCTTCTATTTCGCATTGATTTGAAGCTAAATCATGTGTTTCTCATGGATTTAAAGTAACACGTTTGTTTCGCATGCAGTTGAGAGCAATCATGTATTTCACAAGTATTTGAAGCTAAACCATTTGTTTCGCATGGATTTGAAAATGAGCCTTCTATTTCGCATTGATTTGAAGATAAATCACGAGTTTCGTCTGGATTTGAAGCTAACTCGTTTGTTTCGCATGCTGTTGAAACTAAATCTAGTATATCACAAGTGTTTGAAGCTAAACCATTTGTTTCGCATGGATCTGAAAATCAACCTTCTATTTCGCATTGATTTGAAGCTAAATCATGAGTTTCGCATGGATTTGAAGCTAACTCGTTTGTTTAGCATGGATTTGAAGCTGACTCGTTTGTTTCGCATGCAGTTGAATCAAAATCATGTAAATCACAAGTATTTGAAGCTAAACCATTTGATTCCCATGGATTTGGAGCTAAGCCTTCTACTTCGCATTGATTTGGAGCTAAATCATGTTTTTCGCATGGATTTAAAGCTAACACTTTTGTTTCGCATGCTGTTGAAGCTAAATCATATATATCACAAGTATTTGAAGCTAATCCATTTGTTTCGCATGGATTCGAAAATCAGCCTTCTATTTCGCAATAATTTGAAGCAAAATCGTGTGTTTCTCATGGATTTGAAGCTAACTCGTTTCTATCGCATGGATTTAAAGCTAACTCGTTTATTTCGCATGCAGTTGAATCTCAATCATGTATATCACAAGTATTTTAAGCTAAACCATTTGTTTCGCATGGATTCGAAGATCAGTCTTCTACTTCGCATTGATTTGGAGCTAAATCATGTGTTTCGCATGGATTTAATGCGAACACGTTTGTTTCGCATGCAATTGAAGCAAAATCATGTATATCACAAGTATTTGAAGCGAATCCATTTGATTCGCATGGATTTGAAGATAAGCCATCTACTTCACAATGATTTGCAGAAAAATCAAGTGTTTCGCTTGGATTTGAAGCTAACTCGTTTGTTTCTCATGCAGTTGAAGTTATATCACTTATGCTCGCAAGTATTTGAAGCTAAATCATTCGTTTCGCAAGGATATGAAGCTAAATGATGTGTCTCACTAGTACTTGAAGCTAAACCATTTCTTTCGCATGGATTTGAAGCTAAGCCTTCTACTTCGCATTGATATGAAGCTAAATCATGTGTTTCGCATGGATTTGAATCTAACTTGATTGTTTCGCGTGCATTTGAAGTTATATCACATATATCGCAATTATCTGAAGAAAAATCATTTGTTTCTCATGTATTTGAAGCTAAGCCTGCTACTTCGCATTGATTTGATGCTGAATCATGTGTTTCGTATGGATTTGAAACTAACTCGTTTGTTACGCATGCAGTTGAAGCTAAATCATGTATATCACAAGTATTTTAAGCTAAACCATTTGATTCGCATGGATTTGAAGATAATCCTCCTACTTCGCATTAATTTGAAGCTAACTCGATTGATTCGACTGCATTTGAATCTATATCACTTATATCGCAATTATCTGAAGATAAATCATTTGTTTCTCATGTATTTGAAGCTAAGCCTGCTACTTCGCATTGATTTGATGTTGAATCATGTGTTGCGCTTGGATTTGAAGCTAACTCGTCTGTTTCGCATGCAGTTGAAGCTAAATCATGTTTATCACAAGTATCTGAATCTAAACCATCTGCTTCGCATGAATATTAAGCTAAACCATGTGTTTCGCATGAATTTGAAGCTAAATGATGTCTTTCGCTTGGTTTTGCAGCTAACTCTTTTGTTTCGCCTGCATTTGAAGATACATCATGTATAGCACAAGTATTTGTAGCTAAGCCATTTGTTTCGCATGTATTTGAAGCTAAGCCTTCTACTTCGCTTTGATTTGAAGCTAAATCACGTGATTCGCATGGACTTGAAGTTAACTCGATTGTATCGCGTGCATTTGAAGCTAAATCATGTATATCACAAGTATTTGAATCTAAACCATTTGCTTCGCATGGATTTGAAGATAAGCCCTCTGCTTCGCATTGATTTGAAGCTAACTCGATTGTTTCGCCTGCATTTGCATCTATATCACATTTATCGCAATTGTCTGATGATAAATCATTTGTTTCTCATGTGTTTGAACATAAGCCTTGTACTTCGCATTGATTTGAAGCTAACTCTTTTGTCTCGCCTGCATTTGGACATAAATCATGTATATCACAAGTATTTGAAGCTAAACCATTTGTTTCGCATGAATTTGAAGCTAAATGATGTGTTTCGCATGGATATGAAGCTAACTCTTTTGTTTCGCCTGCATTTCATGATAAATCATGTATATCACAAGTATTTGAAGCTCAACATTTCGATTCGCATGGATTTGAAGCTAACCCTTCTACTTCGCATTGATTTGCAGCTAAATCATGTGTTTCGCTGGGATTTGAAGCTAACTCGTTTGTTTCGCATGCAGTTGAAGCTAAATCATGTATATCACAAGTATTTGAAGCTAAACCGTTTGTATCGCATGGATTAGAAAATCAGCCTTCTATTTCGCACTGATTCGAAGCTAAATCAAGCGTTTCGCATGGAATTGAAACTATCTCGTTTGTTTCGCATGGATTTGAAGCTAACCCGTTTGTTTCGCCTGCATTTTAAGCTAAATCATGTATATCGCTAATATTTGAAGCTAATCCATTTGTTTGCATGGATTCGAATAAAACCTTCTACTTCGTATTGATTTTAAGTTAAATCATGTGTTTCGCATGGATTTAAAGATAACTCGTTTGTCTCGCAAGCAGTTGAATCTAAATCATGTATATGACAAGTATTTGAAGCTAAACAATTTGATTCCCATGGATTTGGAACTAAGCCTACTACTTCGCATTGATTTGGAGCTAAATCATGTGTTTCGCATGGATTTAAAGATAACACAATTGTTTCGCATGCAGTTGAAGCTATATCATGTATATCACAAGTATTTGAAGCTAATCCATTTGATTCCCATGGATTTGGAGCTAACACGTTTGTTTCGCATACAGTTGAACCTAAATCATGTATATCACAAGTATTTGAAGCTAAACCATTTGTTTTGCATGGATTCGAAAATCAGCCTTCTATTTCGCATTGATTTGAAGCTAAATCATGTGTTTCTCATGGATTTGAATCTAACTCGTTTCTATCGCATGGATTTAAAGCTAACTCGTTTGTCTAGCCTGCATTTGAAGCTAAATCATGTATATCACAAATATTTGAAGCTAAACCATTTGTTTCGCATCGATTTGAAGTTAAGCCTTCGACTTCGCATTGATTTGTAGCTAAATCATGTGTTCCGCCTGGATTTGAAGATAACTCGATTGTTTCGCATGCAGTTGAAGCTCAATCATGTATATCTCAAGTATTTGAAGCTAAACCATTTGTTTCGCATTGGTTTTGAAGCTAAGCCTTCTATTTCGCTTTGATTTGAAGCTAAAACATGTGTTTCGCATGTATTTGAAGCTAACTCGTTTGTTTCGCCTGCATGTGAAGCTAAATCATGTATATCACAAGAATTTGAAGCTAAACCATTTGAATCGCATGGATTTGAAGATAAGCTTTCTACTTCGCAGTGATTTGAAACAAAATCGAGTATTTCGCATGGATTTGAAGCTAACTCGTTTGTTTCGCATGGATTTGAAGCTTACTCATTTGTTTCGCATGCAGTTGAAGCATAATCATGTATATCACAAGTATTTGAAGCTAAACCATTTGTTTCGCATGGATTCGAAAATCAGCCTTCTATTTCGCATTGATTTGAAGCTAAATCACGAGTTTCGCATGGATTTGAAGCTAACTCGTTTGTTTCGCATGGAGTTGAAGCTAACTCATTTGTTTCACATGCAGTTGAAGCAAAATCATGTATATCACAAGTAATTGAAGCTAAACCATTTGATTCGCTAGGATTTGGAGCTAAGCATTCTACTTCGCATTGATTTGGAACAAAATCATGTGTTTCGCATGGATTTATAGCTAACACGTTTGTATCGCATGCAGTTGAAGCTAAATCATGTATATCACAAGTATTTGAAGCTAAACCATTTGTTACGCATGGATTCGAAAATGAGCCTTCTATTTCGTATTGATTTGAAGATAAATCACGAGTTCCGTCTGGATTTGAAGCTAACTCGTTTGTTTCGCATGCAGTTGAAGCTAAATCATGTACATCACAAGTATTTGCAGCTAAACCATTTGTTTCGCATGGATCTGAAAATCAACCTTCTATTTCGCATTGATTTGAAGCTAAATCATGAGTTTCGCATGGATTTTAAGCTAACTCGTTTGTTTCACCTGCATTTGAAGCTGCATCATGTATATCACAAGTAATTGATGCTAAACCATTTGTTTCGCATGAATTTGAAGCTAAGCCTTCTACTTCGCATTGATTTGAATCTAAATCATGTGTTTCGCTTGGTTTTGAAGCTAACTCGTTTGTTTCGCATGCAGTTGAAGCTAAATCATGTATATCACAAGTATTTGAAGCTAAACAATTTGTTTCGCATGGATTTGAAGATAAGCCTCCTACTTCGCTTTAATTTGAAGCTAACTCGATTGATTCGACTGCATTTGAATCTATATCTCTTATATCGCAATTATCTGAAGATAAATCATTTGCTTCTCATGTATTTGAAACTAAGCCGTCTATTGCGCATTGATTTGAAGCTAAATCATATTTTTCGCATGGATTTGAAGCTAACTCGTTTGTTTCGCATGCAGTTGAAGCTGAATCATGTATATCACAAGTATTTGAAGCTAAACCATTTGTTTCGCATAGATTTAAAGATAACACGATTGTTTCGCATGCAGTTGAAGCTATATCATGTATATCACAAGTATTTGAAGCTAATCCATTTGATTCCCATGGATTTGGAGCTAACACGTTTGTTTCGCATACAGTTGAACCTAAATCATGTATATCACAAGTATTTGAAGCTAAACCATTTGTTTTGCATGGATTCGAAAATCAGCCTTCTATTTCGCATTGATTTGAAGCTAAATCATGTGTTTCTCATGGATTTGAATCTAACTCGTTTCTATCGCATGGATTTAAAGCTAACTCGTTTGTCTAGCCTGCATTTGAAGCTAAATCATGTATATCACAAATATTTGAAGCTAAACCATTTGTTTCGCATCGATTTGAAGTTAAGCCTTCGACTTCGCATTGATTTGTAGCTAAATCATGTGTTCCGCCTGGATTTGAAGATAACTCGATTGTTTCGCATGCAGTTGAAGCTCAATCATGTATATCTCAAGTATTTGAAGCTAAACCATTTGTTTCGCATTGGTTTTGAAGCTAAGCCTTCTATTTCGCTTGATTTGAAGCTAAAACATGTGTTTCGCATGTATTTGAAGCTAACTCGTTTGTTTCGCCTGCATGTGAAGCTAAATCATGTATATCACAAGAATTTGAAGCTAAACCATTTGAATCGCATGGATTTGAAGATAAGCTTTCTACTTCGCAGTGATTTGAAACAAAATCGAGTATTTCGCATGGATTTGAAGCTAACTCGTTTGTTTCGCATGGATTTGAAGCTTACTCATTTGTTTCGCATGCAGTGAAGCATAATCATGTATATCACAAGTATTTGAAGCTAAACCATTTGTTTCGCATGGATTCGAAAATCAGCCTTCTATTTCGCATTGATTTGAAGCTAAATCACGAGTTTCGCATGGATTTGAAGCTAACTCGTTTGTTTCGCATGGAGTTGAAGCTAACTCATTTGTTTCACATGCAGTTGAAGCAAAATCATGTATATCACAAGTAATTGAAGCTAAACCATTTGATTCGCTAGGATTTGGAGCTAAGCATTCTACTTCGCATTGATTTGGAGCAAAATCATGTGTTTCGCATGGATTTATAGCTAACACGTTTGTATCGCATGCAGTTGAAGCTAAATCATGTATATCACAAGTATTTGAAGCTAAACCATTTGTTACGCATGGATTCGAAAATGAGCCTTCTATTTCGTATTGATTTGAAGATAAATCACGAGTTTCGTCTGGATTTGAAGCTAACTCGTTTGTTTCGCATGCAGTTGAAGCTAAATCATGTACATCACAAGTATTTGCAGCTAAACCATTTCTTTCGCATGGATCTGAAAATCAACCTTCTATTTCGCATTGATTTGAAGCTAAATCATGAGTTTCGCATGGATTTTAAGCTAACTCGTTTGTTTCACCTGCATTTGAAGCTGCATCATGTATATCACAAGTAATTGATGCTAAACCATTTGTTTCGCATGAATTTGAAGCTAAGCCTTCTACTTCGCATTGATTTGAATCTAAATCATGTGTTTCGCTTGGTTTTGAAGCTAACTCGTTTGTTTCGCATGCAGTTGAAGCTAAATCATGTATATCACAAGTATTTGAAGCTAAACAATTTGTTTCGCATGGATTTGAAGATAAGCCTCCTACTTCGCTTTAATTTGAAGCTAACTCGATTGATTCGACTGCATTTGAATCTATATCTCTTATATCGCAATTATCTGAAGATAAATCATTTGCTTCTCATGTATTTGAAACTAAGCCTTCTATTTCGCATTGATTTGAATGTAAATCATGTGTTTCGCTTGGATTTGAAGCTAACTCGTTTGTTTCGCATGCAGTTGAAGCTAAATCATGTTTATCAGAAGTACCTGAATGTAAACCATCTGTTTCGCATGAATATTGAGCTAAACTATGTGATTCGCATGAATTTGAAGCTAAATGATGTGTTTCGCTTGGTTTTGAAGCTAACTCTTTTGCTTCGCCTGCATTTGAAGATAAATCATGTATAGCACAAGTATTTGAAGCTAAACAATTTGTTTCGCATGGATTTGAAGATAAGCCTCCTACTTCGCTTTAATTTGAAGCTAACTCGATTGATTCGACTGCATTTGAATCTATATCTCTTATATCGCAATTATCTGAAGATAAATCATTTGCTTCTCATGTATTTGAAACTAAGCCGTCTATTGCGCATTGATTTGAAGCTAAATCATATTTTCGCATGGATTTGAAGCTAACTCGTTTGTTTCGCATGCCGTTGATGCTAAATCATGTATATCACAAGTATTGAAGCTGAACCATTTGATTCTCGTGAAAATTAAGCTAAACCATGTGTTTGGCTTGGATTTGAAGCTAAGCCTTCTACTTCGCATTGATTTGAAGCTAAATCAAGTGTTTCGTTTGGGTTTGAAGAAAACTCGTTTGTTTCGCATGCAGTTGAAGCTATATCACTTATGCTCGCAAGTATTTGAAGCTAAATCATTCGTTTCGCATGGAGTTGAAACTAAGCCGTCCACTTCGCTTTGATTTGAAGATAAATCATGTGTTTCGCATGGATTGAAGCTAACTCGTTTGTTTCGCATGCAGTTGAAGCTAAATCATGTATATCACAAGTATTTGAAGCTAAACCATTTGTTTCGCATGAATTCGAAGCTAAGCCTTCTACTTCGCATTGATTTGAATCTAAATCATGTGTTTCGCTTGGTTTTGAAGCTAACTCGTCTGTTTCGCATGCAGTTGAAGCTGAATCATGTATATCACAAGTATTTGAAGCTAAACCATTCCTTTCGCATGAATTTGAAGCTAGCTCGATTGATTCGACTGCATTTGAATCTATATCACTTATATCGCAATTATGTGAAGATAAATCATTTGCTTATCATGTATTTGAAGCTAAGCCTTCTACTTCGCATTGATTTGCAGCTAAATCATGTGTTTCGCTTGGTTTGAAGCTAACTCGTTTGTTTCGCATGCAGTTGAAGCTATATCATGTATATCACAAGTATTTGAAGCTAACCATTTTTTTCGCATTGATTTGATGATAAGCCTTCTACGTCACATTGATTTGAAGATAAATCATGTGTTTCGCTTGGATTAGAAGCTAACTCGTTTGTTTCGCATGCAGTTGAAGCTAAATTATGTATATCACAGGTATTTGAAGCTAAACCATTTTGTTTCGCATGAATTTGAAACTAAGCCTTCTACTTCGCATTGATTTGAAGCTAAATCATGTGTGTCGCTTGGTTTTGAAGCTAACTCGTTTGTTTCGCCTGCATTTGAAGTTAAATCATGTATATCACAAGTATTTGAAGCTAAACCATTTGTTTCGCATGGATTTGCAGATAATCCTCCTACTTCGCATTAATTTGAAGCTAACTCGATTGATTCGACTGCATTTGAATCTATATCACTTATATCGCAATTATCTGAAGATAAATCATTTGTTTCTCATGTATTTGAAGATAAGCCATGTACTTCGCATTGATTTGAATCTAAATCATGTGTTTCGCATGGATTTGAAGCTAACTCGTTTGTTTCGCCTGCATTTGAAGCTGCATCATGTATATCACAAGTATTTCAAGCTAAAGCATTTGTTTCGCATGGATATGAAGCTAACTCTTTTGTTTCGCCTGCATTTGAAGATAAATCATGTATAGCACAAGTATTTGAAGCTAAACCCTTTGTTTCGCATTGATTTAAAGCTATCACGTTTCTTTCGCATGCAGTTGAAGCTAAATCATGTATATCACAAGTATTTGAAGCTGAACGATTTGTTTCTCATGTATGTGAATCTAAGCCTTCTACTTCGCATTGATTTGAAGCTAAATCATGTGTTTCGCTTGGATTGAAGATAACTCGTTTGTTTCGCATGCAGTTGAAGTTAAATCATTTGTGTCGCATGGATTTGATGCTAAGCCTACGGCTTCGCATTGATTTGAATCTAAATCATGTGTTTCGCATGGATGTAAAGCAAACTCGTGTGTTTCGCCTGCATTCGAAGTTATATCACGTATAATCGCAAGTATTTGAAGCTAAATCATTTGTGTCGCATGGATTTGAAGCTAAGCCTTCTACTTCGAAGTGATTTGCAACTAAATCATGGGTTTCGCTTGGATTTGAAGATGACTCGTTTGTTTCGCATGTAGTTGAGGCTATATCACTTATATTCGCAAGTATTTGAAGCCAAATCATTCGTTTCGCATGGATTTGAAGCTAAGCATTCTACTTCGCATTGATTTGAAGGTAAATCATGTTTTTCCATTGGGTGTGAAGCTAACTCGTTTGTTACGCATGCAGTTCAATCTAAATCGTGTATATCACAAGTATTAGAAGCCAAACCATTTGTTTCGCATTGATTTGAAACTAAGCCTTCTACTTGCCATTGATTTGAAGTTAAATCATGTGCTTCTCTTGGATTTGAAACCAACTCGTTTGTTTCGCATGTACTTGAAGCTAAATCATGTTTATCACAAGTATTTGAAGCTAAACCATTTGTCTCGCATTGATTTGAAGCTATGTCTTCAACTTCGCATTGATTTGAAGTTAAATCATGTGACTCGAGTAGATTTGAAGATCACTTGTTTGTTTCGCCTGCATTTGAATCTATATCACATATATCGCAAGAATTTGAAGCTAAACCATTTTTTTCGCATTGATTTGGAGCTAAGTCTTCTATTTAGCATTGATTTGAAGCTAAATCATGTGTTTCGCATGGATTTGAAGCTAACTCGTTTGTTTCGCCTGCATTTGAAGCTATATAACTTATATTCGCAAGTATTTGAATGTCAATCATCCGTTTCGCTTGGATTTGAAGCTAAGCCTTCTACTTCTCATTGACTTGAAGCTGAATCACGTGTGTCGCATGGGTTTGAGGCTAACTCGTTTGTTCGCATGCAGTTGTAACTAAATCATGTATAAAAGAAGTATTTCAAGCTAAACTATTTGTTTCTCATGGATTTGAAGCGAAGCCTTTTACTTCGCATTGGTTTGAAGCTAAATAATGTGTTTCTCTTGGATTTGAAGCTAACTCGTTTGTTTCGTGTGCAGTTGAAGATAAATCATGTATATCACAAGTATTAGAAGCTAAACCATTTGATTCGCATGGATTTGGAGCTAAGCCTTTCACTTCGCATTGATTTGTAGCTAAATCATGTGTTTCGCATGGATTGAAGCTAACTCGATTGTTAGCCTGCATTTGAATCTATATCAATTACAATGCAATTATCTGAAGGTAAATCATTTGTTTCTCATGTACCAGAAGCTAAGCGTTTTGCTTCGCATTTATTTGAAGCTAAATCATGTATATCAGAAGTATTTGAAGCTAAACCATTTGTTTCGCATTGTTTTGAAGATAAGCCTTCTACTTCGCATTGATTTGAAGCTAAATCATGTGATTCGCATGGATTTGAAGCTAACTCGTTTGTTTCGCATACATTTGAAGCTAAATCACGTATATCACAACTATTTGAAGCTAAACTATTTGTTTCGCATGGATTCGATGATCAGCCTTCTATTTCGCATAGATTTGAAGCTAAATCATGTATATCACAAGTATTTGAACCTAAACCATCTGTTCCTCATGTATTTGAAGCTAAGCCTTCCACTTCGCATTGATGTGAAGCTAAATCATGCGTTTCGCTCGGATTTGAAGCTAAGCCTTCTACTTCGCATTGATTTGAAGCTAAATCATGTGTTAGGCTTGGATTTGAAACTATGCCTTCTACTTCGCATTGATTGGAAGCTAAATCTTGTGTTTGGTATGGATTTAAAGCTAACTCGGTTATTTCGCCTGCATTCGAAGTTATATCACTTATATTCGCAAGTATTTGAAGCCCAGTCATCCGTTTCGCATGGATTTGAAGCTAAGCCTTCTACTTCGCATTGATTTGAAGCTAAATCATATGTTTCGCTTGGATTTGAAGGTAACACGTTTGTTTCACTTGCAGTTGAAGCTCAATCATGTATATCACAAGTATTTGAAGCTGAACAATTTGTTTCGCATGAATATTAAGTTAAACCATGTGTTTCGCATGAGTATTAAGCTAAACCATGTGATTCGCATTGATTTGAAGCTAAATCATGTGCTTCGCATGGATTTGAAGCTAACTCGTTTGTTTTGCATACATTTGAAGCTAAATCACGTATATCACAACTATTTGAAGCTAAACTATTTGTTTCGCATGGATTCGATGATCAGCCTTCTATTTCGCATAGATTTGAAGCTAAATCATGTATATCACAAGTATTTGTAGCAAAACCATTTGTTTCGCATGAATATTAATCTAATCCATGTGTTTCGCATGAATTTGAAGCTAAGTCATGTGTTTCGCATGGATTTGAAGCTACTCGTTTGTTTCGCATGCTGTTGCAGCTAAATCATGTATATCACGTGTATTTGAAGCTGAACCATTTGTTTCGCATGGATTCGAAGATCAGCCTTCTACTTCGCATTGATTTGAAGCTAAATCAAGTGTTTTGCTTGGATTTGAAGCTAACTCGTTTGTTTCGCATGCAGTTGATGCTATATCATGTATATCACAAGTATTTGAAGCTAAACCATTTGATTCCCATGGATTTGGAGCTAAGCCATCTACTTCGCATTGATTTGGAGCTAAATCATGAGTTTCGCATGGATTTGAAGCTAACTCGTTTGTTTCGCATGCAGTTGAAGAAAAATCATGTATATCACAAGTATTAGAAGCTGAACCATTTGATTCGCATGGATTTGAAGCTAAGCCTTTTTCTTCGCATTGATTTGAAGCTTAATCATGTATTTCGCTTGTATTTGTAGCTAAATCATGTGTTTCGCATGGACTTAAAGCTAACTCGTTTGTCTCGCCTGCATTTGAAGCTAAATCATGTATATCACAAATATTTGAAGCTAAACCATTTGTTTCGCATGGATTTGGAGCTAAACCTACTACTTCGCATTGATTTGGAGCTAAATCATGTGTTTTGCATGGATTTAAAGATAACACGATTGTTTCGCATGCAGTTGAAGCTAAATCATGTAGGATCACAAGCATTTGAAGCTAAACCATTTGTTTCGAATGGATTCGAAAATCAGCCTTCTATTTCGCATTGATTTGAATCTAAATCATGAGTTTCGCATGGATTTGAAGCTAACTCGTTTGTTTCGCATGGATTTGAAGCTAACTCGTTTGTTTCGCATGCAGTTGAAGCTAAATCATGTATATCACAAATATTTGAAGCTAAACCATTTGTTTCGCATGGATTTGAAGTTAAGACTTCGACTTCGCATTGATTTGTAGCTAAATCATGTGTTCCGCCTGGATTTCAAGATAACTCGATTGTTTCGCATGCAGTTGAAGCTCAATCATGTATATCTCAAGTATTTGAAGCCAAACCATTTGTTTCGCATTGTTTTTGATGCTAAGCCTTCTATTTCGCATTGATTTGAATCTAAATCATGAGTTTCGCATGGATTTGAAGCTAACTCGTTTGTTTCGCAAGGATTTGAAGCTAACTCGTTTGTTTCGCATGCAGTTGAAGAAAAATCATGTATATCACAAGTATTAGAAGCTGAACCAATTGATTCGCATGGATTTGAAGCTAAGCCTTCTACTTCGCATTGATTTGAAGCTTAATCATGCATTTCGCTTGGATTTGAAGCTAAATCATGTGTTTCGCATGGACTTAAAGCTAACACGTTTGTTTCGCATGCAGTTGAACCTAAATCATGTATATCACAAGTATTTGAAGCTAAACCATTTGTTTTGCGTGGTTTCGAAAATCAGCCTTCTATTTCGCATTGATTTGAATCTAAATCATGAGTTTCGCATGGATTTGAAGCTAACTCGTTTGTTTCGCATGCAGTTGAAGAAAAATCATGTATATCACAAGTATTAGAAGCTGAACCATTTGATTCGCATGGATTTGAAGCTAAGCCTTCTTATTCGCATTGATTTGAAGCTTAGTCATGTATTTGCTTGGATTTGAAGCTAAATCATGTGTTTCGCATGGACTTAAAGCTAACACGTTTGTTTCGCATGCAGTTGAACCTAAATCATGTATATCACAAGTATTTGAAGCTAAACCATTTGTTTTGCGTGGTTTCGAAAATCAGCCTTCTATTTCGCATTGGTTTGAAGCTAAATCACGTGTTTCTCATGGATTTGAAGCTAACTCGTTTCTATCGCATGGATTTATAGCTAACTCGTTTGTTTCGCATGGATTTGAAGCTAACTCGTTTGTTTCGCATGCAGTTGAAGCAAAATCATGTATATCACAAGTATTAGAAGCTAAACCATTTGATTCGCATGGATTTGAAGCTAAGCGTTCTACTTCGCATTGATTTGAAGCTTAATCATGTATTTCGCTTGGATTTGAAGCTAAATCATGTTTCGCATGGACTTAAAGCTAACACGTTTGTTTCGCATGCAGTTGAACCTAAATCATGTATATCACAAGTATTTGAAGCTAAACCATTTGTTTCGCATGGATTCGAAAGTCAGCCTTCTATTTCGCATTGATTTGAAGCTAAATCATGAGTTTCGCATGGACTTAAAGCTAACACGTTTGTTTCGCATGCAGTTGAACCTAAATCATGTATATCACAAGTATTTGAAGCTAAACCATTTGATTCCCATGGATTTGGAGCTAAACCTACTACTTCGCATTGATTTGGAGCTAAACCATGTGTTTTGCATGGATTTAAAGATAACACGATTGTTTCGCATGCAGTTGAAGCTAAATCATGTATATCACAAGTATTTGAAGCTAAACCATTTGTTTCGCATGGATTCGAAGATCAGCCTTCCACTTCGCATTGATTTGAAGCTAAATCAACTGTTTCGCTTGGATTTGAAGTTAACTCGTTAGTTTCGCATGCAGTTGAAGCTAAATCATGTATATCACAAGTATTTGAAGCTAAACCATTTGATTCTCACGGATTTGGAGCTAAGCCTTCTACTTCGCATTGATTTGGAGCTAAATCATGTGTTTCGCATGGATTTAAAGCTAACACGTTTGCTTCGCATGCAGATGAAGCTAAATCATGTATATCACAAGTATTTGTAGCTAAACCATTTGTTTCGCATGGATTCGAAAATGAGCCTTCTATTTCGCATTGATTTGAAGCTAAATCATTAGTTTCGCATGGATTTGAAGCTAACTCGTTTGTTTCGCATGGATTTGAAGCTAACTCGTTTGTTTCGCATGCAGTTGAAGCAAAATCATGTATATCACAAGTATTAGAAGCTAAACCATTTGATTCGCATGGATTTGAAGCTAAGCGTTCTACTTCGCATTGATTTGAAGCTTAATCATGTATTTCGCTTGGATTTGAAGCTAAATCATGTTTCGCATGGACTTAAAGCTAACACGTTTGTTTCGCATGCAGTTGAACCTAAATCATGTATATCACAAGTATTTGAAGCTAAACCATTTGTTTCGCATGGATTCGAAAGTCAGCCTTCTATTTCGCATTGATTTGAAGCTAAATCATGAGTTTCGCATGGACTTAAAGCTAACACGTTTGTTTCGCATGCAGTTGAACCTAAATCATGTATATCACAAGTATTTGAAGCTAAACCATTTGATTCCCATGGATTTGGAGCTAAACCTACTACTTCGCATTGATTTGGAGCTAAACCATGTGTTTTGCATGGATTTAAAGATAACACGATTGTTTCGCATGCAGTTGAAGCTAAATCATGTATATCACAAGTATTTGAAGCTAAACCATTTGTTTCGCATGGATTCGAAGATCAGCCTTCCACTTCGCATTGATTTGAAGCTAAATCAACTGTTTCGCTTGGATTTGAAGTTAACTCGTTAGTTTCGCATGCAGTTGAAGCTAAATCATGTATATCACAAGTATTTGAAGCTAAACCATTTGATTCTCACGGATTTGGAGCTAAGCCTTCTACTTCGCATTGATTTGGAGCTAAATCATGTGTTTCGCATGGATTTAAAGCTAACACGTTTGCTTCGCATGCAGATGAAGCTAAATCATGTATATCACAAGTATTTGTAGCTAAACCATTTGTTTCGCATGGATTCGAAAATGAGCCTTCTATTTCGCATTGATTTGAAGCTAAATCATTAGTTTCGCATGGATTTGAAGCTAACTCGTTTGTTTCGCATGGATTTGAAGCTAACTCGTTTGTTTCGCATGCAGTTGAAGCAAAATCATGTATATCACAAGTATTTGAAGCTAAACCATTTGTTTTGCGTGGTTTCGAAAATCAGCCTTCTATTTCGCATTGATTTGAATCTAAATCATGAGTTTCGCATGGATTTGAAGTTAACTCGTTTGTTTCGCATGCAGTTGAAGAAAAATCATGTATATCACAAGTATTAGAAGCTGAACCATTCGATTCGCATGGATTTGACGCTAAGCCTTCTTCTTGGCATTGATTTGAAGCTTAATCATGTATTTCTCTTGGATTTGAAGCTAAATCATGTGTTTCGCATGGACTTAAAGCTAACACGTTTGTTTCGCATGCAGTTGAACCTAAATCATGTATATCACAAGTATTTGAAGCTAAACCATTTGATTCCCATGGATTTGGAGCTAAACCTACTACTTCGCATTGATTTGGAGCTAAATCATGTGTTTCGCATGGATTTGAAGCTAAATCATGTGGTTCGCATGGACTTAAAGCTAACACGTTTGTTTCGCATGCAGTTGATCCTAAATCATGTATATCACAAGTATTTGAAGCTAAACCATTTGTTTCGCATGGATTCGAAAATCAGTCTTCTATTTCGCAATGATTTGATGCTAAATCATGTGTTTCTCATGGATTTGAAGCTAACTCGTTTGTATCGCATGGATTTATAACTAACTCGTTTGTTTCGCATGCTCTTGAAGCTAAATCTAGTATATCACAAGTATTTGAAGCTAAACCATTTATTTCGCATGGATTCGAAAATCAGTCTTCTATTTCGCAATGATTTGATGCTAAATCATGTGTTTCTCATGGATTTGAAGCTAACTCGTTTCTATCGCATGGATTTATAGCTAACTCGTTTGTTTCGCATGCTCTTGAAGCTAAATCTAGTATATCACAAGTATTTGAAGCTAAACCATTTGTTTCGCATGGATTCGAAATTCAGTCTTCTATTTCGCAATGATTTGATGCTAAATCAAGTGTTTCTCATGGATTTGAAGCTAACTCGTTTGTTTCGCATGGATTTGAAGCTAACTCGTTTGTTTCGCATGCAGTTGAAGCAAAATCATGTATATCACAAGTATTAGAAGCTAAACCATTTGACTCGCATGGATTTGAAGCTAAGCGTTCTACTTCGCATTGATTTGAAGCTTAATCATGTATTTCGCTTGGATTTGAAGCTAAATCATGTTTCGCATGGACTTAAAGCTAACACGTTTGTTTCGCATGCAGTTGAACCTAAATCATCTATATCACAAGTATTTGAAGCTAAACCATTTGTTTCGCATGGATTCGAAAGTCAGCCTTCTATTTCGCATTGATTTGAAGCTAAATCATGAGTTTCGCATGGATTTGAAGCTAACTCGTTTGTTTCGCATGGATTTGAAGCTAACTCGTTTGTTTCGCATGCAGTTGAAGCAAAATCATGTATATCACAAGTATTAGAAGCTAAACCATTTGATTCGCATGGATTTGAAGCTAAGCGTTCTACTTCGCATTGATTTGAAGCTTAATCATGTATTTGCTTGGATTTGAAGCTAAATCATGTGTTTCGCATGGACTTAAAGCTAACACGTTTGTTTCGCATGCAGTTGAACCTAAATCATGTATATCACAAGTATTTGAAGCTAAACCATTTGTTTCGCATGGATTCGAAAGTCAGCCTTCTATTTCGCATTGATTTGGAGCTAAATCATGTGTTTCGCATGGATTTAAAGCTAACACGTTTGCTTCGCATGCAGATGAAGCTAAATCATGTATATCACAAGTATTTGTAGCTAAACCATTTGTTTCGCATGGATTCGAAAATGAGCCTTCTATTTCGCATTGATTTGAAGCTAAATCATTAGTTTCGCATGGATTTGAAGCTAACTCGTTTGTTTCGCATGGATTTGAAGCTAACTCGTTTGTTTCGCATGCAGTTGAAGCAAAATCATGTATATCACAAGTATTAGAAGCTAAACCATTTGATTCGCATGGATTTGAAGCTAAGCGTTCTACTTCGCATTGATTTGAAGCTTAATCATGTATTTCGCTTGGATTTGAAGCTAAATCATGTTTCGCATGGACTTAAAGCTAACACGTTTGTTTCGCATGCAGTTGAACCTAAATCATGTATATCACAAGTATTTGAAGCTAAACCATTTGTTTCGCATGGATTCGAAAGTCAGCCTTCTATTTCGCATTGATTTGAAGCTAAATCATGAGTTTCGCATGGACTTAAAGCTAACACGTTTGTTTCGCATGCAGTTGAACCTAAATCATGTATATCACAAGTATTTGAAGCTAAACCATTTGATTCCCATGGATTTGGAGCTAAACCTACTACTTCGCATTGATTTGGAGCTAAACCATGTGTTTTGCATGGATTTAAAGATAACACGATTGTTTCGCATGCAGTTGAAGCTAAATCATGTATATCACAAGTATTTGAAGCTAAACCATTTGTTTCGCATGGATTCGAAAATCAGCCTTCTATTTCGCATTGAATTGAAGCTAACTCGTTTGTTTCGCATGGATTTGAAGCTAACTCGTTTGTTTCGCATGCAGTTGAAGCAAAATCATGTATATCACAAGTATTAGAAGCTAAACCATTTGATTCGCATGGATTTGAAGCTATCTCGTTTGTTTCGCATGCAGTTGAAGAAAAATCATGTATATCACAAGTATTAGAAGCTGAACCATTTGATTCGCATGGATTTGAAGCTAAGCCTTTTTCTTCGCATTGATTTGAAGCTTAATCATGTATTTCGCTTGTATTTGTAGCTAAATCATGTGTTTCGCATGGACTTAAAGCTAACTCGTTTGTCTCGCCTGCATTTGAAGCTAAATCATGTATATCACAAGTATTTGAAGCTAAACCATTTGTTTCGCATGGATTTGGAGCTAAACCTACTACTTCGCATTGATTTGGAGCTAAACCATGTGTTTTGCATGGATTTAAAGATAACACGATTGTTTCGCATGCAGTTGAAGCTAAATCATGTATATCACAAGTATTTGAAGCTAAACCATTTGTTTCGCATGGATTCGAAAATCAGCCTTCTATTTCGCATTGAATTGAAGCTAACTCGTTTGTTTCGCATGGATTTGAAGCTAACTCGTTTGTTTCGCATGCAGTTGAAGCAAAATCATGTATATCACAAGTATTAGAAGCTAAACCATTTGATTCGCATGGATTTGAAGCTATCTCGTTTGTTTCGCATGCAGTTGAAGAAAAATCATGTATATCACAAGTATTAGAAGCTGAACCATTTGATTCGCATGGATTTGAAGCTAAGCGTTCTACTTCGCATTGATTTGAAGCTTAATCATGTATTTCGCTTGGATTTGAAGCTAAATCATGTTTCGCATGGACTTAAAGCTAACACGTTTGTTTCGCATGCAGTTGAACCTAAATCATCTATATCACAAGTATTTGAAGCTAAACCATTTGTTTCGCATGGATTCGAAAGTCAGCCTTCTATTTCGCAATGATTTGATGCTAAATCATGTGTTTCTCATGGATTTGAAGCTAACTCCTTTGTTTCGCATGGATTTGAAGCTAACTCGTTTGTTTCGCATGCAGTTGAAGCAAAATCATGTATATCACAAGTATTAGAAGCTAAACCATTTGACTCGCATGGATTTGAAGCTAAGCGTTCTACTTCGCATTGATTTGAAGCTTAATCATGTATTTCGCTTGGATTTGAAGCTAAATCATGTTTCGCATGGACTTAAAGCTAACACGTTTGTTTCGCATGCAGTTGAACCTAAATCATCTATATCACAAGTATTTGAAGCTAAACCATTTGTTTCGCATGGATTCGAAAGTCAGCCTTCTATTTCGCATTGATTTGAAGCTAAATCATGAGTTTCGCATGGATTTGAAGCTAACTCGTTTGTTTCGCATGGATTTGAAGCTAACTCGTTTGTTTCGCATGCAGTTGAAGCAAAATCATGTATATCACAAGTATTAGAAGCTAAACCATTTGATTCGCATGGATTTGAAGCTAAGCGTTCTACTTCGCATTGATTTGAAGCTTAATCATGTATTTGCTTGGATTTGAAGCTAAATCATGTGTTTCGCATGGACTTAAAGCTAACACGTTTGTTTCGCATGCAGTTGAACCTAAATCATTTATATCACAAGTATTTGAAGCTAAACCATTTGTTTTGCGTGGTTTCGAAAATCAGCCTTCTATTTCGCATTGATTTGAATCTAAATCATGAGTTTCGCATGGATTTGAAGCTAACTCGTTTGTTTCGCATGCAGTTGAAGAAAAATCATGTATATCACAAGTATTAGAAGCTGAACCATTTGATTCGCATGGATTTGAAGCTAAGCCTTCTTCTTGGCATTGATTTGAAGCTTAATCATGTATTTGCTTGGATTTGAAGCTAAATCATGTGTTTCGCATGGACTTAAAGCTAACACGTTTGTTTCGCATGCAGTTGAACCTAAATCATGTATATCACAAGTATTTGAAGCTAAACCATTTGTTTTGCGTGGTTTCGAAAATCAGCCTTCTATTTCGCATTGGTTTGAAGCTAAATCACGTGTTTCTCATGGATTTGAAGCTAACTCGTTTCTATCGCATGGATTTATAGCTAACTCGTTTGTTTCGCATGCTGTTGAATCTAAATCTAGTATATCACAAGTATTTGAAGCTAAACCATTTGTTTCGCATGGATTCGTAAATCAGCCTTCTATTTCGCATTGATTTGAATCTAAATCATGAGTTTCGCATTGATTTGAAGCTAACTCGTTTGTTTCGCCTGGATTTGAAGCTAACTCGTTTGTTTCGCATGCAGTTGAAGAAAAATCATGTATATCACAAGTATTTGAAGCTAAACCATTTGTTTTGCGTGGATTTGAAGCTAAGCCTTTTTCTTCGCATTGATTTGAAGCTTAATCATGTATTTCGCTTGTATTTGTAGCTAAATCATGTGTTTCGCATGGACTTAAAGCTAACTCGTTTGTCTCGCCTGCATTTGAAGCTAAATCATGTATATCACAAATATTTGAAGCTAAACCATTTGTTTCGCATGGATTTGGAGCTAAACCTACTACTTCGCATTGATTTGGAGCTAAATCATGTGTTTTGCATGGATTTAAAGATAACACGATTGTTTCGCATGCAGTTGACGCTAAATCATGTAGGATCACAAGCATTTGAAGCTAAACCATTTGTTTCGAATGGATTCGAAAATCAGCCTTCTATTTCGCATTGAATTGAAGCTAACTCGTTTGTTTCGCATGGATTTGAAGCTAACTCGTTTGTTTCGCATGCAGTTGAAGCAAAATCATGTATATCACAAGTATTAGAAGCTAAACCATTTGATTCGCATGGATTTGAAGCTATCTCGTTTGTTTCGCATGCAGTTGAAGAAAAATCATGTATATCACAAGTATTAGAAGCTGAACCATTTGATTCGCATGGATTTGAAGCTAAGCCTTTTTCTTCGCATTGATTTGAAGCTTAATCATGTATTTCGCTTGTATTTGTAGCTAAATCATGTGTTTCGCATGGACTTAAAGCTAACTCGCTTGTCTCGCCTGCATTTGAAGCTAAATCATGTATATCACAAGTATTTGAAGCTAAACCATTTGTTTCGCATGGATTTGGAGCTAAACCTACTACTTCGCATTGATTTGGAGCTAAACCATGTGTTTTGCATGGATTTAAAGATAACACGATTGTTTCGCATGCAGTTGAAGCTAAATCATGTATATCACAAGTATTTGAAGCTAAACCATTTGTTTCGCATGGATTCGAAAGTCAGCCTTCTATTTCGCATTGATTTGAAGCTAAATCATGAGTTTCGCATGGACATAAAGCTAACACGTTTGTTTCGCATGCAGTTGAACCTAAATCATGTATATCACAAGTATTTGAAGCTAAACCATTTGATTCCCATGGATTTGGAGCTAAACCTACTACTTCGCATTGATTTGGAGCTAAACCATGTGTTTTGCATGGATTTAAAGATAACACGATTGTTTCGCATGCAGTTGAAGCTAAATCATGTATATCACAAGTATTTGAAGCTAAACCATTTGTTTCGCATGGATTCGAAAATCAGTCTTCTATTTCGCAATGATTTTATGCTAAATCATGTGTTTCTCATGGATTTGAAGCTAACTCGTTTGTTTCGCATGGATTTGAAGCTAACTCGTTTGTTTCGCATGCAGTTGAAGCAAAATCATGTATATCACAAGTATTAGAAGCTAAACCATTTGATTCGCATGGATTTGAAGCTAAGCGTTCTACTTCGCATTGATTTGAAGCTTAATCATGTATTTGCTTGGATTTGAAGCTAAATCATGTGTTTCGCATGGACTTAAAGCTAACACGTTTGTTTCGCATGCAGTTGAACCTAAATCATTTATATCACAAGTATTTGAAGCTAAACCATTTGTTTTGCGTGGTTTCGAAAATCAGCCTTCTATTTCGCATTGATTTGAATCTAAATCATGAGTTTCGCATGGATTTGAAGCTAACTCGTTTGTTTCGCATGCAGTTGAAGAAAAATCATGTATATCGCAAGTATTAGAAGCTGAACCATTTGATTCGCATGGATTTGAAGCTAAGCCTTCTTCTTGGCATTGATTTGAAGCTTAATCATGTATTTCGCTTGGATTTGAAGCTAAATCATGTGTTTCGCATGGACTTAAAGCTAACACGTTTGTTTCGCATGCAGTTGAACCTAAATCATGTATATCACAAGTATTTGAAGCTAAACCATTTGTTTTGCGTGGTTTCGAAAATCAGCCTTCTATTTCGCATTGGTTTGAAGCTAAATCACGTGTTTCTCATGGATTTGAAGCTAACTCGTTTCTATCGCATGGATTTATAGCTAACTCGTTTGTTTCGCATGCTGTTGAATCTAAATCTAGTATATCACAAGTATTTGAAGCTAAACCATTTGTTTCGCATGGATTCGTAAATCAGCCTTCTATTTCGCATTGATTTGAATCTAAATCATGAGTTTCGCATTGATTTGAAGCTAACTCGTTTGTTTCGCCTGGATTTGAAGCTAACTCGTTTGTTTCGCATGCAGTTGAAGAAAAATCATGTATATCACAAGTATTTGAAGCTAAACCATTTGTTTTGCGTGGATTTGAAGCTAAGCCTTTTTCTTCGCATTGATTTGAAGCTTAATCATGTATTTCGCTTGTATTTGTAGCTAAATCATGTGTTTCGCATGGACTTAAAGCTAACTCGTTTGTCTCGCCTGCATTTGAAGCTAAATCATGTATATCACAAATATTTGAAGCTAAACCATTTGTTTCGCATGGATTTGGAGCTAAACCTACTACTTCGCATTGATTTGGAGCTAAATCATGAGTTTCGCATGGACTTAAAGCTAACACGTTTGTTTCGCATGCAGTTGAACCTAAATCATGTATATCACAAGTATTTGAAGCTAAACCATTTGTTTCGAATGGATTCGAAAATCAGCCTTCTATTTCGCATTGATTTGAAGCTAAATCATGAGTTTCGCATGGATTTGAAGCTAACTCGTTTGTTTCGCATGGATTTGAAGCTAACTCGTTTGTATCGCATGCAGTTGAAGCTAAATCATGTATATCACAAGTATTTCAAGCTAAACCATTTGTTACGCATGGATTCGAAAATCAGAGTTCTATTTCGCAATGATTTGAAGGTAAATCATGTGTTTCTCATGGATTTGAAGCTAACTCGTTTCTATCGCATGGATTTAAAGCTAACTCGTTTGTTTCGCATGCAGTTGAAGCAAAATCATGTATATCACAAGTATTTGAAGCTAAACCATTTGATTCGCATGGATTTTAAGCTAAGCCTCCTACTTCGCATTGATTTGAAGCTAAATCAAGTGTTTCGTTTGGGTTTGAAGAAAACACGTTTGTTTCGCATGCAGTTGAAGCTATATCACTTATGCTCGCAAGTATTTGAAGCTAAATCATTCGTTTCGCATGGAGTTGAAGCTAAGCCTTCCACTTCGCATTGATTTGAAGATAAATCATGTGTTTCGCTTGGATTTCAAGCAAACTCGTTTGTTTCGCATGCAGTTGAAGCTAAATCATGTATATCACAAGTATTTGAAGCTAAACCATTTGATTCCCATGGATTTGGAGCTAAACCTACTACTTCGCATTGATTTGGAGCTAAATCATGTGTTTCGCATGGATTTGAAGCTAAATCATGTGGTTCGCATGGACTTAAAGCTAACACGTTTGTTTCGCATGCAGTTGATCCTAAATCATGTATATCACAAGTATTTGAAGCTAAACCATTTGTTTCGCATGGATTCGAAAATCAGTCTTCTATTTCGCAATGATTTGATGCTAAATCATGTGTTTCTCATGGATTTGAAGCTAACTCGTTTGTATCGCATGGATTTATAACTAACTCGTTTGTTTCGCATGCTCTTGAAGCTAAATCTAGTATATCACAAGTATTTGAAGCTAAACCATTTATTTCGCATGGATTCGAAAATCAGTCTTCTATTTCGCAATGATTTGATGCTAAATCATGTGTTTCTCATGGATTTGAAGCTAACTCGTTTCTATCGCATGGATTTATAGCTAACTCGTTTGTTTCGCATGCTCTTGAAGCTAAATCTAGTATATCACAAGTATTTGAAGCTAAACCATTTGTTTCGCATGGATTCGAAAATCAGTCTTCTATTTCGCAATGATTTGATGCTAAATCATGTGTTTCTCATGGATTTGAAGCTAACTCGTTTGTTTCGCATGGATTTGAAGCTAACTCGTTTGTTTCGCATGCAGTTGAAGCAAAATCATGTATATCACAAGTATTAGAAGCTAAACCATTTGACTCGCATGGATTTGAAGCTAAGCGTTCTACTTCGCATTGATTTGAAGCTTAATCATGTATTTCGCTTGGATTTGAAGCTAAATCATGTTTCGCATGGACTTAAAGCTAACACGTTTGTTTCGCATGCAGTTGAACCTAAATCATCTATATCACAAGTATTTGAAGCTAAACCATTTGTTTCGCATGGATTCGAAAGTCTGCCTTCTATTTCGCATTGATTTGAAGCTAAATCATGAGTTTCGCATGGATTTGAAGCTAACTCGTTTGTTTCGCATGGATTTGAAGCTAACTCGTTTGTTTCGCATGCAGTTGAAGCAAAATCATGTATATCACAAGTATTAGAAGCTAAACCATTTGATTCGCATGGATTTGAAGCTAAGCGTTCTACTTCGCATTGATTTGAAGCTTAATCATGTATTTGCTTGGATTTGAAGCTAAATCATGTGTTTCGCATGGACTTAAAGCTAACACGTTTGTTTCGCATGCAGTTGAACCTAAATCATGTATATCACAAGTATTTGAAGCTAAACCATTTGTTTCGCATGGATTCGAAAGTCAGCCTTCTATTTCGCATTGATTTGAAGCTAAATCATGAGTTTCGCATGGACTTAAAGCTAACACGTTTGTTTCGCATGCAGTTGAACCTAAATCATGTATATCACAAGTATTTGAAGCTAAACCATTTGATTCCCATGGATTTGGAGCTAAACCTACTACTTCGCATTGATTTGGAGCTAAACCATGTGTTTTGCATGGATTTAAAGATAACACGATTGTTTCGCATGCAGTTGAAGCTAAATCATGTATATCACAAGTATTTGAAGCTAAACCATTTGTTTCGCATGGATTCGTAAATCAGCCTTCTATTTCGCATTGATTTGAATCTAAATCATGAGTTTCGCATTGATTTGAAGCTAACTCGTTTGTTTCGCCTGGATTTGAAGCTAACTCGTTTGTTTCGCATGCAGTTGAAGAAAAATCATGTATATCACAAGTATTTGAAGCTAAACCATTTGTTTTGCGTGGATTTGAAGCTAAGCCTTTTTCTTCGCATTGATTTGAAGCTTAATCATGTATTTCGCTTGTATTTGTAGCTAAATCATGTGTTTCGCATGGACTTAAAGCTAACTCGTTTGTCTCGCCTGCATTTGAAGCTAAATCATGTATATCACAAATATTTGAAGCTAAACCATTTGTTTCGCATGGATTTGGAGCTAAACCTACTACTTCGCATTGATTTGGAGCTAAATCATGTGTTTTGCATGGATTTAAAGATAACACGATTGTTTCGCATGCAGTTGACGCTAAATCATGTAGGATCACAAGCATTTGAAGCTAAACCATTTGTTTCGAATGGATTCGAAAATCAGCCTTCTATTTCGCATTGAATTGAAGCTAACTCGTTTGTTTCGCATGGATTTGAAGCTAACTCGTTTGTTTCGCATGCAGTTGAAGCAAAATCATGTATATCACAAGTATTAGAAGCTAAACCATTTGATTCGCATGGATTTGAAGCTATCTCGTTTGTTTCGCATGCAGTTGAAGAAAAATCATGTATATCACAAGTATTAGAAGCTGAACCATTTGATTCGCATGGATTTGAAGCTAAGCCTTTTTCTTCGCATTGATTTGAAGCTTAATCATGTATTTCGCTTGTATTTGTAGCTAAATCATGTGTTTCGCATGGACTTAAAGCTAACTCGTTTGTCTCGCCTGCATTTGAAGCTAAATCATGTATATCACAAGTATTTGAAGCTAAACCATTTGTTTCGCATGGATTTGGAGCTAAACCTACTACTTCGCATTGATTTGGAGCTAAACCATGTGTTTTGCATGGATTTAAAGATAACACGATTGTTTCGCATGCAGTTGAAGCTAAATCATGTATATCACAAGTATTTGAAGCTAAACCATTTGTTTCGCATGGATTCGAAAGTCAGCCTTCTATTTCGCATTGATTTGAAGCTAAATCATGAGTTTCGCATGGACATAAAGCTAACACGTTTGTTTCGCATGCAGTTGAACCTAAATCATGTATATCACAAGTATTTGAAGCTAAACCATTTGATTCCCATGGATTTGGAGCTAAACCTACTACTTCGCATTGATTTGGAGCTAAACCATGTGTTTTGCATGGATTTAAAGATAACACGATTGTTTCGCATGCAGTTGACGCTAAATCATGTAGGATCACAAGCATTTGAAGCTAAACCATTTGTTTCGAATGGATTCGAAAATCAGCCTTCTATTTCGCATTGATTTGAAGCTAAATCATGAGTTTCGCATGGATTTGAAGCTAACTCGTTTGTTTCGCATGGATTTGAAGCTAACTCGTTTGTATCGCATGCAGTTGAAGCTAAATCATGTATATCACAAGTATTAGAAGCTAAACCATTTGACTCGCATGGATTTGAAGCTAAGCGTTCTACTTCGCATTGATTTGAAGCTTAATCATGTATTTCGCTTGGATTTGAAGCTAAATCATGTTTCGCATGGACTTAAAGCTAACACGTTTGTTTCGCATGCAGTTGAACCTAAATCATCTATATCACAAGTATTTGAAGCTAAACCATTTGTTTCGCATGGATTCGAAAGTCAGCCTTCTATTTCGCATTGATTTGAAGCTAAATCATGAGTTTCGCATGGATTTGAAGCTAACTCGTTTGTTTCGCATGGATTTGAAGCTAACTCGTTTGTTTCGCATGCAGTTGAAGCAAAATCATGTATATCACAAGTATTAGAAGCTAAACCATTTGATTCGCATGGATTTCAAGCTAAGCGTTCTACTTCGCATTGATTTGAAGCTTAATCATGTATTTGCTTGGATTTGAAGCTAAATCATGTGTTTCGCATGGACTTAAAGCTAACACGTTTGTTTCGCATGCAGTTGAACCTAAATCATTTATATCACAAGTATTTGAAGCTAAACCATTTGTTTTGCGTGGTTTCGAAAATCAGCCTTCTATTTCGCATTGATTTGAATCTAAATCATGAGTTTCGCATGGATTTGAAGCTAACTCGTTTGTTTCGCATGCAGTTGAAGAAAAATCATGTATATCGCAAGTATTAGAAGCTGAACCATTTGAATCGCATGGATTTGAAGCTAAGCCTTCTTCTTGGCATTGATTTGAAGCTTAATCATGTATTTCGCTTGGATTTGAAGCTAAATCATGTGTTTCGCATGGACTTAAAGCTAACACGTTTGTTTCGCATGCAGTTGAACCTAAATCATGTATATCACAAGTATTTGAAGCTAAACCATTTGTTTTGCGTGGTTTCGAAAATCAGCCTTCTATTTCGCATTGGTTTGAAGCTAAATCACGTGTTTCTCATGGATTTGAAGCTAACTCGTTTCTATCGCATGGATTTATAGCTAACTCGTTTGTTTCGCATGCTGTTGAATCTAAATCTAGTATATCACAAGTATTTGAAGCTAAACCATTTGTTTCGCATGGATTCGTAAATCAGCCTTCTATTTCGCATTGATTTGAATCTAAATCATGAGTTTCGCATTGATTTGAAGCTAACTCGTTTGTTTCGCCTGGATTTGAAGCTAACTCGTTTGTTTCGCATGCAGTTGAAGAAAAATCATGTATATCACAAGTATTTGAAGCTAAACCATTTGTTTTGCGTGGATTTGAAGCTAAGCCTTTTTCTTCGCATTGATTTGAAGCTTAATCATGTATTTCGCTTGTATTTGTAGCTAAATCATGTGTTTCGCATGGACTTAAAGCTAACTCGTTTGTCTCGCCTGCATTTGAAGCTAAATCATGTATATCACAAATATTTGAAGCTAAACCATTTGTTTCGCATGGATTTGGAGCTAAACCTACTACTTCGCATTGATTTGGAGCTAAATCATGTGTTTCGCATGGACTTAAAGCTAACACGTTTGTTTCGCATGCAGTTGAACCTAAATCATGTATATCACAAGTATTTGAAGCTAAACCATTTGTTTTGCGTGGTTTCGAAAATCAGCCTTCTATTTCGCATTGGTTTGAAGCTAAATCACGTGTTTCTCATGGATTTGAAGCTAACTCGTTTCTATCGCATGGATTTATAGCTAACTCGTTTGTTTCGCATGCTGTTGAATCTAAATCTAGTATATCACAAGTATTTGAAGCTAAACCATTTGTTTCGCATGGATTCGTAAATCAGCCTTCTATTTCGCATTGATTTGAATCTAAATCATGAGTTTCGCATTGATTTGAAGCTAACTCGTTTGTTTCGCCTGGATTTGAAGCTAACTCGTTTGTTTCGCATGCAGTTGAAGAAAAATCATGTATATCACAAGTATTTGAAGCTAAACCATTTGTTTTGCGTGGATTTGAAGCTAAGCCTTTTTCTTCGCATTGATTTGAAGCTTAATCATGTATTTCGCTTGTATTTGTAGCTAAATCATGTGTTTCGCATGGACTTAAAGCTAACTCGTTTGTCTCGCCTGCATTTGAAGCTAAATCATGTATATCACAAATATTTGAAGCTAAACCATTTGTTTCGCATGGATTTGGAGCTAAACCTACTACTTCGCATTGATTTGGAGCTAAATCATGTGTTTTGCATGGATTTAAAGATAACACGATTGTTTCGCATGCAGTTGACGCTAAATCATGTAGGATCACAAGCATTTGAAGCTAAACCATTTGTTTCGAATGGATTCGAAAATCAGCCTTCTATTTCGCATTGATTTGAAGCTAAATCATGAGTTTCGCATGGATTTGAAGCTAACTCGTTTGTTTCGCATGCAGTTGAAGCAAAATCATGTATATCACAAGTATTAGAAGCTAAACCATTTGATTCGCATGGATTTGAAGCTAAGCGTTCTACTTCGCATTGATTTGAAGCTTAATCATGTATTTCGCTTGGATTTGAAGCTAAATCATGTTTCGCATGGACTTAAAGCTAACACGTTTGTTTCGCATGCAGTTGAACCTAAATCATGTATATCACAAGTATTTGAAGCTAAACCATTTGTTTCGCATGGATTCGAAAGTCAGCCTTCTATTTCGCATTGATTTGAAGCTAAATCATGAGTTTCGCATGGACTTAAAGCTAACACGTTTGTTTCGCATGCAGTTGAACCTAAATCATGTATATCACAAGTATTTGAAGCTAAACCATTTGTTTCGCATGGATTTGGAGCTAAACCTACTACTTCGCATTGATTTGGAGCTAAATCATGTGTTTTGCATGGATTTAAAGATAACACGATTGTTTCGCATGCAGTTGACGCTAAATCATGTAGGATCACAAGCATTTGAAGCTAAACCATTTGTTTCGAATGGATTCGAAAATCAGCCTTCTATTTCGCATTGATTTGAAGCTAAATCATGAGTTTCGCATGGATTTGAAGCTAACTCGTTTGTTTCGCATGGATTTGAAGCTAACTCGTTTGTATCGCATGCAGTTGAAGCTAAATCATGTATATCACAAGTATTTCAAGCTAAACCATTTGTTACGCATGGATTCGAAAATCAGAGTTCTATTTCGCAATGATTTGAAGGTAAATCATGTGTTTCTCATGGATTTGAAGCTAACTCGTTTCTATCGCATGGATTTAAAGCTAACTCGTTTGTTTCGCATGCAGTTGAAGCAAAATCATGTATATCACAAGTATTTGAAGCTAAACCATTTGATTCGCATGGATTTTAAGCTAAGCCTCCTACTTCGCATTGATTTGAAGCTAAATCAAGTGTTTCGTTTGGGTTTGAAGAAAACTCGTTTGTTTCGCATGCAGTTGAAGCTATATCACTTATGCTCGCAAGTATTTGAAGCTAAATCATTCGTTTCGCATGGAGTTGAAGCTAAGCCTTCCACTTCGCATTGATTTGAAGATAAATCATGTGTTTCGCTTGGATTTCAAGCAAACTCGTTTGTTTCGCATGCAGTTGAAGCTAAATCATGTATATCACAAGTATTTGAAGCTAAACCATTTGATTCCCATGGATTTGGAGCTAAACCTACTACTTCGCATTGATTTGGAGCTAAATCATGTGTTTCGCATGGATTTGAAGCTAAATCATGTGGTTCGCATGGACTTAAAGCTAACACGTTTGTTTCGCATGCAGTTGATCCTAAATCATGTATATCACAAGTATTTGAAGCTAAACCATTTGTTTCGCATGGATTCGAAAATCAGTCTTCTATTTCGCAATGATTTGATGCTAAATCATGTGTTTCTCATGGATTTGAAGCTAACTCGTTTGTATCGCATGGATTTATAACTAACTCGTTTGTTTCGCATGCTCTTGAAGCTAAATCTAGTATATCACAAGTATTTGAAGCTAAACCATTTATTTCGCATGGATTCGAAAATCAGTCTTCTATTTCGCAATGATTTGATGCTAAATCATGTGTTTCTCATGGATTTGAAGCTAACTCGTTTCTATCGCATGGATTTATAGCTAACTCGTTTGTTTCGCATGCTCTTGAAGCTAAATCTAGTATATCACAAGTATTTGAAGCTAAACCATTTGTTTCGCATGGATTCGAAAATCAGTCTTCTATTTCGCAATGATTTGATGCTAAATCATGTGTTTCTCATGGATTTGAAGCTAACTCGTTTGTTTCGCATGGATTTGAAGCTAACTCGTTTGTTTCGCATGCAGTTGAAGCAAAATCATGTATATCACAAGTATTAGAAGCTAAACCATTTGACTCGCATGGATTTGAAGCTAAGCGTTCTACGTCGCATTGATTTGAAGCTTAATCATGTATTTCGCTTGGATTTGAAGCTAAATCATGTTTCGCATGGACTTAAAGCTAACACGTTTGTTTCGCATGCAGTTGAACCTAAATCATCTATATCACAAGTATTTGAAGCTAAACTATTTGTTTCGCATGGATTCGAAAGTCAGCCTTCTATTTCGCATTGATTTGAAGCTAAATCATGAGTTTCGCATGGATTTGAAGCTAACTCGTTTGTTTCGCATGGATTTGAAGCTAACTCGTTTGTTTCGCATGCAGTTGAAGCAAAATCATGTATATCACAAGTATTAGAAGCTAAACCATTTGATTCGCATGGATTTGAAGCTAAGCGTTCTACTTCGCATTGATTTGAAGCTTAATCATGTATTTGCTTGGATTTGAAGCTAAATCATGTGTTTCGCATGGACTTAAAGCTAACACGTTTGTTTCGCATGCAGTTGAACCTAAATCATGTATATCACAAGTATTTGAAGCTAAACCATTTGTTTCGCATGGATTCGAAAGTCAGCCTTCTATTTCGCATTGATTTGAAGCTAAATCATGAGTTTCGCATGGACTTAAAGCTAACACGTTTGTTTCGCATGCAGTTGAACCTAAATCATGTATATCACAAGTATTTGAAGCTAAACCATTTGATTCCCATGGATTTGGAGCTAAACCTACTACTTCGCATTGATTTGGAGCTAAACCATGTGTTTTGCATGGATTTAAAGATAACACGATTGTTTCGCATGCAGTTGAAGCTAAATCATGTATATCACAAGTATTTGAAGCTAAACCATTTGTTTCGCATGGATTCGAAAATCAGCCTTCTATTTCGCATTCAATTGAAGTTAACTCGTTTGTTTCGCATGGATTTGAAGCTAACTCGTTTGTTTCGCATGCAGTTGAAGCAAAATCATGTATATCACAAGTATTAGAAGCTAAACCATTTGATTCGCATGGATTTGAAGCTATCTCGTTTGTTTCGCATGCAGTTGAAGAAAAATCATGTATATCACAAGTATTAGAAGCTGAACCATTTGATTCGCATGGATTTGAAGCTAAGCCTTTTTCTTCGCATTGATTTGAAGCTTAATCATGTATTTCGCTTGTATTTGTAGCTAAATCATGTGTTTCGCATGGACTTAAAGCTAACTCGTTTGTCTCGCCTGCATTTGAAGCTAAATCATGTATATCACAAGTATTTGAAGCTAAACCATTTGTTTCGCATGGATTTGGAGCTAAACCTACTACTTCGCATTGATTTGGAGCTAAACCATGTGTTTTGCATGGATTTAAAGATAACACGATTGTTTCGCATGCAGTTGAAGCTAAATCATGTATATCACAAGTATTTGAAGCTAAACCATTTGTTTCGCATGGATTCGAAAATCAGCCTTCTATTTCGCATTGAATTGAAGCTAACTCGTTTGTTTCGCATGGATTTGAAGCTAACTCGTTTGTTTCGCATGCAGTTGAAGCAAAATCATGTATATCACAATTATTAGAAGCTAAACCATTTGATTCGCATGGATTTGAAGCTATCTCGTTTGTTTCTCATGCAGTTGAAGAAAAATCATGTATATCACAAGTATTAGAAGCTGAACCATTTGATTCGCATGGATTTGAAGCTAAGCGTTCTACTTCGCATTGATTTGAAGCTTAATCATGTATTTCGCTTGGATTTGAAGCTAAATCATGTTTCGCATGGACTTAAAGCTAACACGTTTGTTTCGCATGCAGTTGAACCTAAATCATCTATATCACAAGTATTTGAAGCTAAACCATTTGTTTCGCATGGATTCGAAAGTCAGCCTTCTATTTCGCAATGATTTGATGCTAAATCATGTGTTTCTCATGGATTTGAAGCTAACTCCTTTGTTTCGCATGGATTTGAAGCTAACTCGTTTGTTTCGCATGCAGTTGAAGCAAAATCATGTATATCACAAGTATTAGAAGCTAAACCATTTGACTCGCATGGATTTGAAGCTAAGCGTTCTACTTCGCATTGATTTGAAGCTTAATCATGTATTTCGCTTGGATTTGAAGCTAAATCATGTTTCGCATGGACTTAAAGCTAACACGTTTGTTTCGCATGCAGTTGAACCTAAATCATCTATATCACAAGTATTTGAAGCTAAACCATTTGTTTCGCATGGATTCGAAAGTCAGCCTTCTATTTCGCATTGATTTGAAGCTAAATCATGAGTTTCGCATGGATTTGAAGCTAACTCGTTTGTTTCGCATGCAGTTGAAGAAAAATCATGTATATCACAAGTATTAGAAGCTGAACCATTTGATTCGCATGGATTTGAAGCTAAGCCTTCTTCTTGGCATTGATTTGAAGCTTAATCATGTATTTGCTTGGATTTGAAGCTAAATCATGTGTTTCGCATGGACTTAAAGCTAACACGTTTGTTTCGCATGCAGTTGAACCTAAATCATGTATATCACAAGTATTTGAAGCTAAACCATTTGTTTTGCGTGGTTTCGAAAATCAGCCTTCTATTTCGCATTGGTTTGAAGCTAAATCACGTGTTTCTCATGGATTTGAAGCTAACTCGTTTCTATCGCATGGATTTATAGCTAACTCGTTTGTTTCGCATGCTGTTGAATCTAAATCTAGTATATCACAAGTATTTGAAGCTAAACCATTTGTTTCGCATGGATTCGTAAATCAGCCTTCTATTTCGCATTGATTTGAATCTAAATCATGAGTTTCGCATTGATTTGAAGCTAACTCGTTTGTTTCGCCTGGATTTGAAGCTAACTCGTTTGTTTCGCATGCAGTTGAAGAAAAATCATGTATATCACAAGTATTTGAAGCTAAACCATTTGTTTTGCGTGGATTTGAAGCTAAGCCTTTTTCTTCGCATTGATTTGAAGCTTAATCATGTATTTCGCTTGTATTTGTAGCTAAATCATGTGTTTCGCATGGACTTAAAGCTAACTCGTTTGTCTCGCCTGCATTTGAAGCTAAATCATGTATATCACAAATATTTGAAGCTAAACCATTTGTTTCGCATGGATTTGGAACTAAACCTACTACTTCGCATTGATTTGGAGCTAAATCATGTGTTTTGCATGGATTTAAAGATAACACGATTGTTTCGCATGCAGTTGACGCTAAATCATGTAGGATCACAAGCATTTGAAGCTAAACCATTTGTTTCGAATGGATTCGAAAATCAGCCTTCTATTTCGCATTGAATTGAAGCTAACTCGTTTGTTTCGCATGGATTTGAAGCTAACTCGTTTGTTTCGCATGCAGTTGAAGCAAAATCATGTATATCACAAGTATTAGAAGCTAAACCATTTGATTCGCATGGATTTGAAGCTATCTCGTTTGTTTCGCATGCAGTTGAAGAAAAATCATGTATATCACAAGTATTAGAAGCTGAACCATTTGATTCGCATGGATTTGAAGCTAAGCCTTTTTCTTCGCATTGATTTGAAGCTTAATCATGTATTTCGCTTGTATTTGTAGCTAAATCATGTTTTTCGCATGGACTTAAAGCTAACTCGTTTGTCTCGCCTGCATTTGAAGCTAAATCATGTATATCACAAGTATTTGAAGCTAAACCATTTGTTTCGCATGGATTTGGAGCTAAACCTACTACTTCGCATTGATTTGGAGCTAAACCATGTGTTTTGCATGGATTTAAAGATAACACGATTGTTTCGCATGCAGTTGAAGCTAAATCATGTATATCACAAGTATTTGAAGCTAAACCATTTGTTTCGCATGGATTCGAAAGTCAGCCTTCTATTTCGCATTGATTTGAAGCTAAATCATGAGTTTCGCATGGACATAAAGCTAACACGTTTGTTTCGCATGCAGTTGAACCTAAATCATGTATATCACAAGTATTTGAAGCTAAACCATTTGATTCCCATGGATTTGGAGCTGAACCTACTACTTCGCATTGATTTGGAGCTAAACCATGTGTTTTGCATGGATTTAAAGATAACACGATTGTTTCGCATGCAGTTGAAGCTAAATCATGTATATCACAAGTATTTGAAGCTAAACCATTTGTTTCGCATGGATTCGAAAATCAGTCTTCTATTTCGCAATGATTTTATGCTAAATCATGTGTTTCTCATGGATTTGAAGCTAACTCGTTTGTTTCGCATGGATTTGAAGCTAACTCGTTTGTTTCGCATGCAGTTGAAGCAAAATCATGTATATCACAAGTATTAGAAGCTAAACCATTTGACTCGCATGGATTTGAAGCTAAGCGTTCTACTTCGCATTGATTTGAAGCTTAATCATGTATTTCGCTTGGATTTGAAGCTAAATCATGTTTCGCATGGACTTAAAGCTAACACGTTTGTTTCGCATGCAGTTGAACCTAAATCATCTATATCACAAGTATTTGAAGCTAAACCATTTGTTTCGCATGGATTCGAAAGTCAGCCTTCTATTTCGCATTGATTTGAAGCTAAATCATGAGTTTCGCATGGATTTGAAGCTAACTCGTTTGTTTCGCATGGATTTGAAGCTAACTCGTTTGTTTCGCATGCAGTTGAAGCAAAATCATGTATATCACAAGTATTAGAAGCTAAACCATTTGATTCGCATGGATTTGAAGCTAAGCGTTCTACTTCGCATTGATTTGAAGCTTAATCATGTATTTGCTTGGATTTGAAGCTAAATCATGTGTTTCGCATGGACTTAAAGCTAACACGTTTGTTTCGCATGCAGTTGAACCTAAATCATTTATATCACAAGTATTTGAAGCTAAACCATTTGTTTTGCGTGGTTTCGAAAATCAGCCTTCTATTTCGCATTGATTTGAATCTAAATCATGAGTTTCGCATGGATTTGAAGCTAACTCGTTTGTTTCGCATGCAGTTGAAGAAAAATCATGTATATCGCAAGTATTAGAAGCTGAACCATTTGATTCGCATGGATTTGAAGCTAAGCCTTCTTCTTGGCATTGATTTGAAGCTTAATCATGTATTTCGCTTGGATTTGAAGCTAAATCATGTGTTTCGCATGGACTTAAAGCTAACACGTTTGTTTCGCATGCAGTTGAACCTAAATCATGTATATCACAAGTATTTGAAGCTAAACCATTTGTTTTGCGTGGTTTCGAAAATCAGCCTTCTATTTCGCATTGGTTTGAAGCTAAATCACGTGTTTCTCATGGATTTGAAGCTAACTCGTTTCTATCGCATGGATTTATAGCTAACTCGTTTGTTTCGCATGCTGTTGAATCTAAATCTAGTATATCACAAGTATTTGAAGCTAAACCATTTGTTTCGCATGGATTCGTAAATCAGCCTTCTATTTCGCATTGATTTGAATCTAAATCATGAGTTTCGCATTGATTTGAAGCTAACTCGTTTGTTTCGCCTGGATTTGAAGCTAACTCGTTTGTTTCGCATGCAGTTGAAGAAAAATCATGTATATCACAAGTATTTGAAGCTAAACCATTTGTTTTGCGTGGATTTGAAGCTAAGCCTTTTTCTTCGCATTGATTTGAAGCTTAATCATGTATTTCGCTTGTATTTGTAGCTAAATCATGTGTTTCGCATGGACTTAAAGCTAACTCGTTTGTCTCGCCTGCATTTGAAGCTAAATCATGTATATCACAAATATTTGAAGCTAAACCATTTGTTTCGCATGGATTTGGAGCTAAACCTACTACTTCGCATTGATTTGGAGCTAAATCATGTGTTTTGCATGGATTTAAAGATAACACGATTGTTTCGCATGCAGTTGACGCTAAATCATGTAGGATCACAAGCATTTGAAGCTAAACCATTTGTTTCGAATGGATTCGAAAATCAGCCTTCTATTTCGCATTGATTTGAAGCTAAATCATGAGTTTCGCATGGATTTGAAGCTAACTCGTTTGTTTCGCATGGATTTGAAGCTAACTCGTTTGTTTCGCATGCAGTTGAAGCAAAATCATGTATATCACAAGTATTAGAAGCTAAACCATTTGATTCGCATGGATTTGAAGCTAAGCGTTCTACTTCGCATTGATTTGAAGCTTAATCATGTATTTCGCTTGGATTTGAAGCTAAATCATGTTTCGCATGGACTTAAAGCTAACACGTTTGTTTCGCATGCAGTTGAACCTAAATCATGTATATCACACGTATTTGAAGCTAAACCATTTGTTTCGCATGGATTCGAAAGTCAGCCTTCTATTTCGCATTGATTTGAAGCTAAATCATGAGTTTCGCATGGACTTAAAGCTAACACGTTTGTTTCGCATGCAGTTGAACCTAAATCATGTATATCACAAGTATTTGAAGCTAAACCATTTGTTTCGCATGGATTTGGAGCTAAACCTACTACTTCGCATTGATTTGGAGCTAAATCATGTGTTTTGCATGGATTTAAAGATAACACGATTGTTTCGCATGCAGTTGACGCTAAATCATGTAGGATCACAAGCATTTGAAGCTAAACCATTTGTTTCGAATGGATTCGAAAATCAGCCTTCTATTTCGCATTGATTTGAAGCTAAATCATGAGTTTCGCATGGATTTGAAGCTAACTCGTTTGTTTCGCATGGATTTGAAGCTAACTCGTTTGTATCGCATGCAGTTGAAGCTAAATCATGTATATCACAAGTATTTCAAGCTAAACCATTTGTTACGCATGGATTCGAAAATCAGAGTTCTATTTCGCAATGATTTGAAGGTAAATCATGTGTTTCTCATGGATTTGAAGCTAACTCGTTTCTATCGCATGGATTTAAAGCTAACTCGTTTGTTTCGCATGCAGTTGAAGCAAAATCATGTATATCACAAGTATTTGAAGCTAAACCATTTGATTCGCATGGATTTTAAGCTAAGCCTCCTACTTCGCATTGATTTGAAGCTAAATCAAGTGTTTCGTTTGGGTTTGAAGAAAACTCGTTTGTTTCGCATGCAGTTGAAGCTATATCACTTATGCTCGCAAGTATTTGAAGCTAAATCATTCGTTTCGCATGGAGTTGAAGCTAAGCCTTCCACTTCGCATTGATTTGAAGATAAATCATGTGTTTCGCTTGGATTTCAAGCAAACTCGTTTGTTTCGCATGCAGTTGAAGCTAAATCATGTATATCACAAGTATTTGAAGATAATCCATTTGTTTTGCATGGATTCGAAAATCAGCCTTCTATTTCGCATTGATTTGAAGCTAAATCATGTGTTTCTCATGGATTTAAAGTAACACGTTTGTTTCGCATGCAGTTGAGAGCAATCATGTATTTCACAAGTATTTGAAGCTAAACCATTTGTTTCGCATGGATTTGAAAATGAGCCTTCTATTTCGTATTGATTTGAAGATAAATCACGAGTTTCTTCTGGATTTGAAGCTAACTCGTTTGTTTCGCATGCGGTTGAAGCTAAATCATGTACATCACAAGTATTTGCAGCTAAACCATTTGTTTCGAATGGATTCGAAAATCAGCCTTCTATTTCGCATTGATTTGAAGCTAAATCATCTGTTTCTCATGGATTTGAAGCTAACTCGATTCTATCGCATAGATTTAAAGCTAACTCGTTTGTTTCGCATGCTGTTGAAGCTAAATGTAGTATATCACAAGTGTTTGAAGCTAAACCATTTGTTTCGCATGGATCTGAAAATCAACCTTCTATTTCGCATTGATTTGAAGCTAAATCATGAGTTTCGCATGGATTTGAAGCTAACTCGTTTGTTTAGCATGGATTTGAAGCTGACTCGTTTGTTTCGCATGCAGTTGAATCAAAATCATGTAAATCACAGGTATTTGAAGCTAAACCATTTGATTCCCATGGATTTGGAGCTAAGCCTTCTACTTCGCATTGATTTGGAGCTAAATCATGTTTTTCGCATGGATTTAAAGCTAACACTTTTGTTTCGCATGCTGTTGAAGCTAAATCATATATATCACAAGTATTTGAAGCTAATCCATTTGATTCGCATGGATTTGAAGATAAGCCATCTACTTCGCATTGATTTGCAGCAAAATCAAGTGTTTCGCTTGGATTTGAAGCTAAGCCTTCTACTTCGCTTTGATTTGAAGCTAAATCACGTGATTCGCATGGACTTGAAGTTAACTCGATTGTATCGCGTGCATTTGAAGCTAAATCATGTATATCACAAGTATTTGAATCTAAACCATTTGCTTCGCATGGATTTGAAGATAAGCCCTCTACTTCGCATTGATTTGAAGCTAACTCGATAGTTTCGCCTGCATTTGCATCTATATCACATTTATCGCAATTATCTGATGATAAATCATATGTTTCTCATGTATTTGAACATAAGCCTTGTACTTCGCATTGATTTGAAGCTAAATCATGTGTTTCGCATGGATTTGAAGCTAACTCTTTTGTTTCGCCTGCATTTGGACATAAATCATGTATATCACAAGTATTTGAAGCTAAACCATTTGTTTCGCAATAATTTGAAGCTAAATGATGTGTTTCGCATGGATATGAAGCTAACTCTTTTGTTTCGCCTGCATTTGAAGATAAATCATGTATTTCGCATGGATTTGAATCTAACTCGATTGTTTCGCGTGCATTTGAAGCTATATCACGTATATCGCAATTATCTGAAGAAAAATCATTTTTTTCTCATGTATTTGAAGCTAAGCCTGCTACTTCGCATTGATTTGATGCTGAATCATGTGTTTCGTATGGATTTGAAACTAACTCGTTTTTTTGGCATCCAGTTGAAGCTAAATCATGTATATCAAAAGTATTTGAAGCTAAACCATTTGTATCGCATGGATTTGAAGATAAGCCTCCTACTTCGCATTAATTTGAAGATAAATCATGTGTTTCGCTTGGATTTGAAGGTAAAACGTTTTTGCGCATGCAGTTGAAGCTAAATCATTTATATCACAAGTATTTGAAGCTAAACTATTTGTTTCTCATGTATTTGAAGCTAAGCGTTCCACTTCGCATTGATTTGAAGCTAACTCGATTGTTTCGACTGCCTTTGAAGCTATATCACTTACATCGCATTTATTAGAAGCTAAATCATATGTTTCGCATGGATTTGAAGCTAACTCGTTTTTTTCGCCTGTATTTAAAGATCAATCATTTATATCACAAGTATTTGAAGCTAAACCATTTGCTTCGCATGAATTTGAAGCTAAGCCTACTACTTCGCATTGATTTGAATCTAAATCAGGTGTTTCGCATGGATTTGAAGCTAACTCGTTTGTTTCGCCTGCATTTGAAGCTGCATCATGTATATCACAAGTAATTGAAGCTAAACCATTTGTTTCGCATGGATTTGAAGCTAAGCCTTCTACTTGACATTGATTTGAATTTAAATCATGTGTTTCTCTTGGATTTGAAGCTAACATGTTTGTTTCGCAAGCAGTTGAAGCTAGATCATGTTTATCACAAGTATCTGAATCTAAACCATCTGTTTCGCAAGAATATGAATCTATGAATCTAAACCATGTGTTTCGCATGAATTTGAAGCCAAATGATGTGTTTCGCATGGATTTGAAGATAAATCATATATATCACGAGTATTTGAAGCTAAACCGTTTGATTCGCATGGATTTGAAGCTAAGCCTTCTACTTCGCATTGATTTGCAGCTAAATCATGTGTTTCGCTTGGTTTTGAAGCTAACTCGTTTGTTTCGCATGCAGTTGAAGCTAAATCATGTATATCACAAGTATTTGAAGCTAAACCATTTGTTTCGCATTGATTTGATGATAAGCCTTCTACGTCGCATGAATTTGAAGCTAAGTCTTCTACTTCGCATTGATTTGAAGCTAAATCATGTGTTTCGCTTGGTTTTGAAGCGAACTCGTTTGTTTCGCATGCAGTTGAAGCTAAATCATGTATATCACAAGTATTTGAAGCTAAACCATTCGCTTCGCATGGATTTGAAGCAAAGCCTTCAACTTCGCATTGACTTGAAGATAAATCATCTGTTTCGCATGGATGTGAAGCTAACTCGTTTTTTTCGCCTGTATTTGAAGATAAATCATGTATATCACAAGTATTTGAAGCTAAACCATTCGCATCGGATGGATTTGAAGCAAAGCCTTCAACTTCGCATTGACTTGAAGATAAATCATGTGTTTCGCTTGGATTTGAAGCTAACTCGTTTCTTTCGCATGCAGTTGAAGCTAAATTATGTATATCACAAGTAATTGAAGCGAAACCACTTGTTTCACATTGATTTGATGATAAGTCTTCTACGTCGCATTGATTTGAAGCTAATCCTTCTATTTCGCATTGATTTGAATGCAAATCATGTGTTTCGCGTGGATTTGAAGCTAAGCGTTCCACTTCGCATTGATTTGAAGCTAACTCGTTTTTTTCGCCTGTATTTGGAGATAAATCATGTATATCACAAGTATTTAGATCTAAACCATTCGCTTCGCATGGATTTGAAGCAATGCCTTCAACTTCGCATCGATTTGAAGATATATCATGTGTTTCGCTTGGATTTGAAGCTAACTCGTTTGTTTCGCATGCAGTTGAAGTTAAATCATCTATATCACAAGTATTTGAAGCTAAACCATTTGTTTCGCATGGATTTGAAGACAAGCCTCCTACTTCGCATTAATTTGAAGCTAACTCGTTTGTTTCGCATGCAGTTGAAGCTGAATCATGTATATCACAAGTATTTGAAGCTAAACCATTTCTATCGCATGAATTTGAAGCTAAGCCTCCTATTTCGCATTTATTTGAAGCTAAATCATATGTTTCGCATGGATTTGAAGCTAACTCGTTTTTTTCGCCTGTATTTGAAGATAAATCATGTATATCACAAGTATTTGAAGCTAAACCATTCGCTTCGCGTGGATTTGAAGCAAAGCCTTCAACTTCGCATTGACTTGAAGTTAAATCATGTGTTTCGCTTGGATTTGAAGCTAACACGTTTGTTTCGCATGCAGTTGAAGCTAAATCATGTATATCACAAGTATTTGATGCTAAACCAATTGTTTCGCATGGATTTGAAGATAAGCCTCCTACTTCGCATTAATTTGAAGCTAACTGGATTGATTCGACTGCATTTGAATCTATATCACTTATATCGCAATTATCTGAAGATAAATCATTTGTTTCTCATGTATTTGAAGCTAAGCCGTCTATTTCGCATTTATTTGAAGCTAAATCATATGTTTCGCATGGATTTGAAGCTAACTCGTTTTTTTCGCCTGTATTTGAAGATAAATCATGTATATCACAAGTATTTGAAGCTAAACCATTCGCTTCGCATGGATTTGAAGCAAAGCCTTCAACTTCGCATTGACTTGAAGATAAATCATGTGTTTCGCTTGGATTTGAAGCTAACTCGTTTGTTTCGCATGCAGTTGAAGCTAAATCATGTATATCACAAGTATTTTAAGCTAAACCATTTGTTTCGCATGGATTTGAAGATAAGCCGTCTTTTTCGCACTGATTTGAAGCTAAATCATATGTTTCGCATGGAATTGAAGCTAACTCGTTTTCTTCGCATGCAGTTGAAGCTAAATCATGTTTATCAAAAGTATTTGGAGCTAAAGCATTTGTTTCGCATGGATTTGAAGCTAAGCCTCCTACTTGACATTGATTTGAATTTAAATCATGTGTTTCTCTTGGATTTGAAGCTAACATGTTTGTTTCGCAAGCAGTTGAAGCTAGATCATGTTTATCACAATTATCTGAATCTAAACCATCTGTTTCGCAAGAATATGAATCTATGAATCTAAACCATGTGTTTCGCATGAATTTGAAGCCAAATGATGTGTTTCGCATGGTTTTGAAGCTAACTCTTTTGCTTCGCCTGAATTTGAAGCTAAATCATGTATATCACGAGTATTTGAAGCTAATCCGTTTGATTCGCATGGATTTGAAGCTAAGCCTTCTACTTCACATTGATTTGAAGCTAAGCCTTCTATTTCGCATTGATTTGAATCTAAATCATGTGTTTCGCTTGGTTTTGAAGCTAACTCGTTTGTTTCGCATGCAGTTGAGGCTGAATCATGTATATCACATGTATCTGTAGCTAAACCATTTGTTTCGCATGAATTTGAAGCTAAGCCTTCTACGTCGCATTGATTTGAAGCTAAATCATGTGTTTCGCTTGGTTTTGAAGCCAACTCGTTTGTTTCGCATGCAGTTGAGGCTTAATCATGTATATCACAAGTATTCGTAGCTAAACCATTTATTTCGCATGAATTTGAAGCTAAGCCTTCTACTTCGCATTGATTTGAAGCTAAATCATGTGTTTCGCTTGGTTTTGAAGCTGACTCGTTTGTTTCGCACGCAGTTGAAGCTAAATCATGTATATCACAAGTATTTGTTTCTAAGCCATTTGTTTCTCATGAATTTGAAGCTAAGCCTTCCACTTCGCATTGATTTGAACCTAAATCATGTGTTTCGCTTGGATTTGAAGGTAAAGCGTTTTTTCGCATGCAGTTGAAGCTAAATCATTTATATCACAAGTATTTGAAGCTAAACTATTTGTTTCTCATGTATTTGAAGCTAAGCGTTCCACTTCGCATTGATTTGAAGCTAACTCGATTGTTTCGACTGCATTTGAAGCTATATCACTTACATCGCATTTATTTGAAGCTAAATCATATGTTTCGCATGGATTTGAAGCTAACTCGTTTTTTTCGCCTGTATTTAAAGATCAATCATTTATATCACAAGTATTTGAAGCTAAACCATTTGCTTCGCATGAATTTGAAGCTAAGCCTACTACTTCGCATTGATTTGAATCTAAATCAGGTGTTTCGCTTGGTTTTGAAGCTAACTCGTTTGTTTCGCATGCAGTTGAAGCTAAATCATGTATATCACAAGTATTTGAAGCTAAACCATTTCTATAGCATGAATTTGAAGCTAAGCCTTCTATTTCGCATTTATTTAAAGCTAAATCATATGTTTCGCATGGATTTGAAGCTAACTCGTTTTTTTCGCCTGTATTTGAAGATAAATCATGTATATCACAACTATTTGAAGCTAAACCATTCGCTTCGCGTGGATTTGAAGCAAAGCCTTCAACTTCGCATTGACTTGAAGTTAAATCATGTGTTTCGCTTGGATTTGAAGCTAACACGTTTGTTTCGCATGCAGTTGAAGCTAAATCATGTATATCACAAGTATTTGATGCTAAAGATAAATCATTTGTTTCTCATGTATTTGAAGTTAAGCCGTCTTTTTCGCATTTATTTGAACCTAAATAATGTGTTTCGCTTGGATTTGAAGCTAACTCGTTTGTTTCGCCTGTATTTGAAGATAAATCGTGTATATCACAAGTATTTGAAGCTAAACCATTTCTATCGCATGAATTTGAAGCTAAGCCTTCTACTTCGCATTGATTTGAAGCTACATCATATGTATCGCGTGGATTTGAAGCTAACTCGTTTGTTTCGCATGCAGTTGAAGCTGAATCATGTATATCACAAGTATTTGAAGCTAAACCATTTCTATCGCATGAATTTGAAGCTAAGCCTTCTATTTCGCATTTATTTGAAGCTAAATCATATGTTTCGCATGGATTTGAAGCTAACTCGTTTTTTTCGCCTGTATTTGAAGATAAATCATGTATATCACAAGTATTTGAAGCTAAACCATTCGCTTCGCGTGGATTTGAAGCAAAGCCTTCAACTTCGCATTGACTTGAAGTTAAATCGTGTGTTTCGCTTGGATTTGAAGCTAACACGTTTGTTTCGCATGCAGTTGAAGCTAAATCATGTATATCACAAGTATTTGATGCTAAAGATAAATCATTTGTTTCTCATGTATTTGAAGTTAAGCCGTCTTTTTCGCATTTATTTGAACCTAAATAATGTGTTTCGCTTGGATTTGAAGCTAACTCGTTTTTTTCGCCTGTATTTGAAGATAAATCATGTATATCACAACTATTTGAAGCTAAACCATTCGCTTCGCGTGGATTTGAAGCAAAGCCTTCAACTTCGCATTGACTTGAAGTTAAATCATGTGTTTCGCTTGGATTTGAAGCTAACACGTTTGTTTCGCATGCAGTTGAAGCTAAATCATGTATATCACAAGTATTTGATGCTAAAGATAAATCATTTGTTTCTCATGTATTTGAAGTTAAGCCGTCTTTTTCGCATTTATTTGAACCTAAATAATGTGTTTCGCTTGGATTTGAAGCTAACTCGTTTGTTTCGCCTGTATTTGAAGATAAATCGTGTATATCACAAGTATTTGAAGCTAAACCATTTCTATCGCATGAATTTGAAGCTAAGCCTTCTACTTCGCATTGATTTGAAGCTACATCATATGTATCGCGTGGATTTGAAGCTAACTCGTTTGTTTCGCATGCAGTTGAAGCTGAATCATGTATATCACAAGTATTTGAAGCTAAACCATTTCTATCGCATGAATTTGAAGCTAAGCCTTCTATTTCGCATTTATTTGAAGCTAAATCATATGTTTCGCATGGATTTGAAGCTAACTCGTTTTTTTCGCCTGTATTTGAAGATAAATCATGTATATCACAAGTATTTGAAGCTAAACCATTCGCTTCGCGTGGATTTGAAGCAAAGCCTTCAACTTCGCATTGACTTGAAGTTAAATCGTGTGTTTCGCTTGGATTTGAAGCTAACACGTTTGTTTCGCATGCAGTTGAAGCTAAATCATGTATATCACAAGTATTTGATGCTAAAGATAAATCATTTGTTTCTCATGTATTTGAAGTTAAGCCGTCTTTTTCGCATTTATTTGAACCTAAATAATGTGTTTCGCTTGGATTTGAAGCTAACACGTTTGTTTCGCATGCAGTTGAAGCTAAATCATGTATATCACAAGTATTTGATGCTAAAGATAAATCATTTGTTTCTCATGTATTTGAAGTTAAGCCGTCTTTTTCGCATTTATTTGAACCTAAATAATGTGTTTCGCTTGGATTTGAAGCTAACTCGTTTGTTTCGCCTGTATTTGAAGATAAATCGAGTATATCACAAGTATTTGAAGCTAAACCATTTCTATCGCATGAATTTGAAGCTAAGCCTTCTACTTCGCATTGATTTGAAGCTACATCATATGTATCGCGTGGATTTGAAGCTAACTCGTTTGTTTCGCATGCAGTTGAAGCTGAATCATGTATATCACAAGTATTTGAAGCTAAACCATTTCTATCGCATGAATTTGAAGCTAAGCCTTCTATTTCGCATTTATTTGAAGCTAAATCATATGTTTCGCATGGATTTGAAGCTAACTCGTTTTTTTCGCCTGTATTTGAAGATAAATCATGTATATCACAAGTATTTGAAGCTAAACCATTCGCTTCGCGTGGATTTGAAGCAAAGCCTTCAACTTCGCATTGACTTGAAGTTAAATCGTGTGTTTCGCTTGGATTTGAAGCTAACACGTTTGTTTCGCATGCAGTTGAAGCTAAATCATGTATATCACAAGTATTTGATGCTAAACCATTTGTTTTGCATGGATTTGGAGATAAGCCTCCTACTTCGCATTAATTTGAAGCTAACTCGATTGAATCGACTGCATTTAAATTTATATCACTTATATCGCAATTATCTGAAGATAAATCATTTGCTTCTCATGTATTTGAATCTAAGCCGTCTATTTCGCACTGATTTGAAGCTAAATCATATGTTTCGCATGGAATTGAAGCTAACTCGTTTTCTTCGCATGCAGTTGAAGCTAAATCATGTTTATCAAAAGTATTTGAAGCTAAAGCATTTGTTTCGCATGGATTTGAAGCTAAGCCTCCTACTTGACATTGATTTGAATCTAAATCATGTGTTTCTCTTGGATTTGAAGCTAACATGTTTGTTTCGCAAGCAGTTGAAGCTAGATCATGAATATCACAAGTATTTGTTTCTAAGCCATTTGTTTCTCATGAATTTTAAGATAAGCCTTCCACTTCGCATTGATTTGAAGCTAAATCATGTGTTTCGCTTGGTTTTGAAGCTAACTCGCTTGTTTCGCCCGCAGTTGAAGCTAAATCATGTATATCACAAGTATTTGTTTCTAAGCCATTTGTTTCTCATGAATTTGAAGCTAAGCCTTCTATTTCGCATTGATTTGAATCTAAATCATGTGTTTCGCTTGGTTTTGAAGCTAACTCGTTTGTTTCGCCTGTATTTGAAGATAAATCATGTATATCACAAGTATTTGAAGCTAAACCATTCGCTTCGCGTGGATTTGAAGCAAAGCCTTCAACTTCGCATTGACTTGAAGTTAAATCATGTGTTTCGCTTGGATTTGAAGCTAACTCGTTTGTTTCGCCTGTATTTGAAGATAAATCGTGTATATCACAAGTATTTGAAGCTAAACCATTTCTATCGCATGAATTTGAAGCTAAGCCTTCTACTTCGCATTGATTTGAAGCTACATCATATGTATCGCGTGGATTTGAAGCTAACTCGTTTGTTTCGCATGCAGTTGAAGCTGAATCATGTATATCACAAGTATTTGAAGCTAAACCATTTCTATCGCATGAATTTGAAGCTAAGCCTTCTATTTCGCATTTATTTGAAGCTAAATCATATGTTTCGCATGGATTTGAAGCTAACTCGTTTTTTTCGCCTGTATTTGAAGATAAATCATGTATATCACAAGTATTTGAAGCTAAACCATTCGCTTCGCGTGGATTTGAAGCAAAGCCTTCAACTTCGCATTGACTTGAAGTTAAATCGTGTGTTTCGCTTGGATTTGAAGCTAACACGTTTGTTTCACATGCAGTTGAAGCTAAATCATGTATATCACAAGTATTTGATGCTAAACCATTTGTTTCGCATGGATTTGGAGATAAGCCTCCTACTTCGCATTAATTTGAAGCTAACTCGATTGAATCGACTGCATTTAAATTTATATCACTTATATCGCAATTATCTGAAGATAAATCATTTGCTTCTCATGTATTTGAATCTAAGCCGTCTATTTCGCACTGATTTGAAGCTAAATCATATGTTTCGCATGGAATTGAAGCTAACTCGTTTTCTTCGCATGCAGTTGAAGCTAAATCATGTTTATCAAGAGTATTTGAAGCTAAAGCATTTGTTTCGCATGGATTTGAAGCTAAGCCTCCTACTTGACATTGATTTGAATTTAAATCATGTGTTTCTCTTGGATTTGAAGCTAACATGTTTGTTTCGCAAGCAGTTGAAGCTAGATCATGAATATCACAAGTATTTGTTTCTAAGCCATTTGTTTCTCATGAATTTTAAGATAAGCCTTCCACTTCGCATTGATTTGAAGCTAAATCATGTGTTTCGCTTGGTTTTGAAGCTAACTCGCTTGTTTCGCCCGCAGTTGAAGCTAAATCATGTATATCACAAGTATTTGTTTCTAAGCCATTTGTTTCTCATGAATTTGAAGCTAAGCCTTCTATTTCGCATTGATTTGAATCTAAATCATGTGTTTCGCTTGGTTTTGAAGCTAACTCGTTTGTTTCGCCTGTATTTGAAGATAAATCATGTATATCACAAGTATTTGAAGCTAAACCATTCGCTTCGCGTGGATTTGAAGCAAAGCCTTCAACTTCGCATTGACTTGAAGTTAAATCATGTGTTTCGCTTGGATTTGAAGCTAACTCGTTTGTTTCGCCTGTATTTGAAGATAAATCGTGTATATCACAAGTATTTGAAGCTAAACCATTTCTATCGCATGAATTTGAAGCTAAGCCTTCTACTTCGCATTGATTTGAAGCTACATCATATGTATCGCGTGGATTTGAAGCTAACTCGTTTGTTTCGCATGCAGTTGAAGCTGAATCATGTATATCACAAGTATTTGAAGCTAAACCATTTCTATCGCATGAATTTGAAGCTAAGCCTTCTATTTCGCATTTATTTGAAGCTAAATCATATGTTTCGCATGGATTTGAAGCTAACTCGTTTTTTTCGCCTGTATTTGAAGATAAATCATGTATATCACAAGTATTTGAAGCTAAACCATTCGCTTCGCGTGGATTTGAAGCAAAGCCTTCAACTTCGCATTGACTTGAAGTTAAATCGTGTGTTTCGCTTGGATTTGAAGCTAACACGTTTGTTTCACATGCAGTTGAAGCTAAATCATGTATATCACAAGTATTTGATGCTAAACCATTTGTTTCGCATGGATTTGGAGATAAGCCTCCTACTTCGCATTAATTTGAAGCTAACTCGATTGAATCGACTGCATTTAAATTTATATCACTTATATCGCAATTATCTGAAGATAAATCATTTGCTTCTCATGTATTTGAATCTAAGCCGTCTATTTCGCACTGATTTGAAGCTAAATCATATGTTTCGCATGGAATTGAAGCTAACTCGTTTTCTTCGCATGCAGTTGAAGCTAAATCATGTTTATCAAGAGTATTTGAAGCTAAAGCATTTGTTTCGCATGGATTTGAAGCTAAGCCTCCTACTTGACATTGATTTGAATTTAAATCATGTGTTTCTCTTGGATTTGAAGCTAACATGTTTGTTTCGCAAGCAGTTGAAGCTAGATCATGAATATCACAAGTATTTGTTTCTAAGCCATTTGTTTCTCATGAATTTTAAGATAAGCCTTCCACTTCGCATTGATTTGAAGCTAAATCATGTGTTTCGCTTGGTTTTGAAGCTAACTCGCTTGTTTCGCCCGCAGTTGAAGCTAAATCATGTATATCACAAGTATTTGTTTCTAAGCCATTTGTTTCTCATGAATTTGAAGCTAAGCCTTCTATTTCGCATTGATTTGAATCTAAATCATGTGTTTCGCTTGGTTTTGAAGCTAACTCGTTTGTTTCGCATGCAGTTGAGGCTGAATCATGTATATCACATGTATCTGTAGCTAAACCATTTGTTTCGCATGAATTTGAAGCTAAGCCTTCTACGTCGCATTGATTTGAAGCTAAATCATGTGTTTCGCTTGGTTTTGAAGCCAACTCGTTTGTTTCGCATGCAGTTGAGGCTTAATCATGTATATCACAAGTATTCGTAGCTAAACCATTTATTTCGCATGAATTTGAAGCTAAGCCTTCTACTTCGCATTGATTTGAAGCTAAATCATGTGTTTCGCTTGGTTTTGAAGCTAACTCGTTTGTTTCGCACGCAGTTGAAGCTAAATCATGTATATCACAAGTATTTGTTTCTAAGCCATTTGTTTCTCATGAATTTGAAGCTAAGCCTTCCACTTCGCATTGATTTGAACCTAAATCATGTGTTTCGCTTGGATTTGAAGGTAAAGCGTTTTTGCGCATGCAGTTGAAGCTAAATCATTTATATCACAAGTATTTGAAGCTAAACTATTTGTTTCTCATGTATTTGAAGCTAAGCGTTCCACTTCGCATTGATTTGAAGCTAACTCGATTGTTTCGCCTGCATTTAAGCTATATCACTTACATCGCAATTATCTGAAGATAAATCATTTGTTTCTCATGTATTTGAAGCTAAGCCATCTATTTCGCATTTATTTGAAGCTAAATCATATGTTTCGCATGGATTTGAAGCTAAACCATTCGCTTCGCATGAATTTGAAGCTAAGCCTTCTACTTCGCATTGATTTGAATCTAAATCAGGTGTTTCGCTTGATTTTGAAGCTAACTCGTTTGTTTCGCATGCAGTTGAAGCTAAATCATGTATATCACAAGTATTTGAAGCTAAACCATTTGTTTCGCATGGATTTGAAGATAAGCCTCCTACTTCGCATTAATTTGAAGCTAACTCGATTGATTCGACTGCATTTGAATCTATATCACTTATATCGCAATTATCTGAAGGTAAATCATTTGCTTCTCATGTATTTGAAGCTAAGCCGTCTATATCGCATTGATTTGAAGCTAAATCATATGTTTCTTATGGATTTGAAGCTAACTCGTTTGTTTCGCATGCATTTGCAGCTATATCACTTATATTCGCTAGTATTTGAAGGTCAGTCGTTCGTTTCGCATGAATTTGAAGCTAAGCCTTCTACTTCGCATTGATTTGAATCTAAATCATGTGTTTCGCTTGGTTTTGAAGCTAACTCGTTTTTTTCGCCTGTATTTGGAGATAAATCATGTATATCACAAGTATTTGAAGCTAAACCATTCGCTTCGCATTGATTTGAAGCAAAGCCTTCAACTTCGCATTGATTTGAAGATAAATCATTTGTTTCGCTTGGATTTGAAGCTGACTCGTTTGTTTCGCATGCAGTTGAAGCTAAATCATTGTATATCACAAGTGTTTGAAGCTAAACCACTTGTTTCACATTGATTTGATGATAAGCCTTCTACGTCGCATTGATTTGAAGCTAAGCCTTATATTTCGCATTGATTTGAAGGTAAATCATGTGTTTCGCTTGGTTTTGAAGCTAACTCGTTTGTTTCGCACGCAGTTGAAGCTAAATCATGTATATCACAAGTATTTGTTTCTAAGCCATTTGTTTCTCATGAATTTGAAGCTAAGCCTTCCACTTCGCATTGATTTGAACCTAAATCATGTGTTTCGCTTGGATTTGAAGGTAAAGCGTTTTTGCGCATGCAGTTGAAGCTAAATCATTTATATCACAAGTATTTGTTTCTAAGCCATTTGTTTCTCATGAATTTGAAGCTAAGCCTCCTACTTCGCATTGATTTGAAGCTAAATCATGTGTTTCGGCTGGATTTCAAGCTAACTCGTTTGTTTCGCATGCAGTTGAAGCTAAATCATGCATATCACCAGTATTTGAAGCTACACCAATTGTTTCGCGTGGATTCGAAGATAATCCTTCTACTTCGCATTGATTTGAAGCTAAATCATGTATATCACAAATATTTGAAGCTAAACCGTTTGATTCGCATGGATTTGAAGCTAAGCCTCCTATCTCGCATTGATTTGAATCTAAATCATGTGTTTCGCTTGGTTTTGAAGCTAACTCGTTTGTTTCGCCCGCAGTTGAAGCTAAATCATGTATATCACAAGTATTTGTTTCTAAGCCATTTGTTTCTCATGAATTTGAAGATAAGCCTTCCACTTCGCATTGATTTGAACCTAAATCATGTGTTTCGCCTGGATTTGAAGGTAAAGCGTTTGTTTCGCATGCAGTTGAAGCTAAATCATTTATATCACAAGTATTTGAAGCTAAACCATTTGTTTATCATGTATTTGAAGCTAAGCGTTCCACTTCGCATTGATTGAAGCTAACTCGATTGTTTCGCCTGCATTTGAAGCTATATCACTTACATCGCAATTATCTGAAGATAAATCATTTGTTTCTCATGTATTTGAAGCTAAGCCATCTATTTCGCATTTATTTGAAGCTAAATCATATGTTTCGCATGGATTTGAAGCTAAACCATTCGCTTCGCATGAATTTGAAGCTAAGCCTTCTACTTCGCATTGATTTGAATCTAAATCATGTGTTTCGCTTGGTTTGAAGCTAAGTCGATTGATTCGACTGCATTTGAATCTATATCACTTATATCGCAATTATCAGAAGATAAATCATTTGTTTCTCATGTATTTGAAGCTAAGCGGTCTATTTCGCATTGATTTGAACCTAAATAATGTGTTTCGCTTGGATTTGAAGCTAACTCGTTTTTTTTCGCCTGTATTTGGAGATAAATCACGTATATCACAAGTATTTAGAGCTAAACCATTCGCTTCGCATGGATTTGAAGCAATGCCTTCAACTTCGCATTGATTTGAAGATAAATCATGTGTTTCGCTTGGATTTGAAGCTAAATCATGTTTATCACAAGTATCTGAATATAAACCATCTGTTTCGCATGGATTTGAAGACAAGCCTCCTACTTCGCATTAATTTGAAGCTAACTCGTTTGTTTCGCATGCAGTTGAAGCTGAATCATGTATATCACAAGTATTTGAAGCTAACTCGTTTGTTTTGCATGCAGTTGAAGATAAATCATGTATATCACAAATATTTGAAGCTAAACCGTTTGATTCGCATGAATTTTAAGATAAGCCTTCCACTTCGCATTGATTTGAAGCTAAATCATGTGTTTCGCTTGGTTTTGAAGCTAACTCGTTTGTTTCGCCCGCAGTTGAAGCTAAATCATGTATATCACAAGTATTTGTTTCTAAGCCATTTGTTTCTCATGAATTTGAAGATAAGCCTTCCACTTCGCATTGATTTGAACCTAAATCATGTGTTTCGCCTGGATTTGAAGGTAAAGCGTTTGTTTCGCATGCAGTTGAAGCTAAATCATTTATATCACAAGTATTTGAAGCTAAACCATTTGTTTATCATGTATTTGAAGCTAAGCGTTCCACTTCGCATTGATTTGAAGCTAACTCGATTGTTTCGCCTGCATTTGAAGCTATATCACTTACATCGCAATTATCTGAAGATAAATCATTTGTTTCTCATGTATTTGAAGCTAAGCCATCTATTTCGCATTTATTTGAAGCTAAATCATATGTTTCGCATGGATTTGAAGCTAAACCATTCGCTTCGCATGAATTTGAAGCTAAGCCTTCTACTTCGCATTGATTTGAATCTAAATCAGGTGTTTCGCTTGGTTTTGAAGCTAACTCGTTTGTTTCGCATGCAGTTGAAGCTAAATCATGTATATCACAAGTATTTGAAGCTAAACCATTTGTTTCGCATGGATTTGAAGATAAGCCTCCTACTTCGCATTAATTTGAAGCTAACTCGATTGATTCGACTGCATTTGAATCTATATCACTTATATCGCAATTATCTGAAGGTAAATCATTTGCTTCTCATGTATTTGAAGCTAAGCCGTCTATATCGCATTGATTTGAAGCTAAATCATATGTTTCATATGGATTTGAAGCTAACTCGTTTGTTTCGCATGCATTTGCAGCTATATCACTTATATTCGCAAGTATTTGAAGGTCAGTCGTTCGTTTCGCATGAATTTGAAGCTAAGCCTTCTACTTCGCATTGATTTGAATCTAAATCATGTGTTTCGCTTGGTTTTGAAGCTAACTCGATTTTTTCGCCTGTATTTGGAGATAAATCATGTATATCACAAGTATTTGAAGCTAAACCATTCGCTTCGCATTGATTTGAAGCAAAGCCTTCAACTTCGCATTGATTTGAAGATAAATCATTTGTTTCGCTTGGATTTGAAGCTGACTCGTTTGTTTCGCATGCAGTTGAAGCTAAATCATTGTATATCACAAGTGTTTTGAAGCTAAACCACTTGTTTCACATTGATTTGATGATAAGCCTTCTACGTCGCATTGATTTGAAGCTAAGCCTTATATTTCGCATTGATTTGAAGGTAAATCATGTGTTTCGCTTGGATTTGAAGCTAACTCGTTTGTTTCGTATGCAGTTGAAGCTAAATCATGTATATCACAAGTATTTGAAGCTAAACCATTTGTTTCGCATGTATTTGAAGATAATCCTCCTACTTCGCATGGATTTGAAGCTAACTCGATTGATTCGACTGCATTTGAATCTATATCACTTATATCGCAATTATCTGAAGATAAATCATTTGCTTCTCATGTATTTGAATCTAAGCCGTCTATTTCGCACTGATTTGAAGCTAAATCATATGTTTCGCATGGAATTGAAGCTAACTCGTTTTCTTCGCCTGTATTTGATGCTAAATCATTTATATCAAAAGTATTTGAAGCTATACCATTTATTTCGCAAGGATTTGAAACGAAGCCTTCTACTTCGCTTTGATTTGAAGCTAAATCACGTGATTCGCATGGACTTGAAGTTAACTCGATTGTATCGCGTGCATTTGAAGCTATATCACTTATATCGCAATTATCTGATGATTAATCATATGTTTTTCATGTATATTAACATAAGCCTTGTACTTCGCATTGATTTGAAGCTAAATCATGTGTTTCGCATGGATTTGAAGCTAACTCTTTTGTTTCGCTGGAATTTGGACATAAATCATGTATATCACAAGTATTTGAAGCTAAACAATTTGATTCGCATGGATTTGGAGCTAAGCCTTCTACTTAGCATTGATTTGAAGCTAAATCATGTGTTTCGGCTGGATTTCAAGCTAACTCGTTTGTTTCGCATGCAGTTGAAGCTAAATCATGCATATCACCAGTATTTGAAGCTACACCAATTGTTTCGCGTGGATTCGAAGATAATCCTTCTACTTCGCATTGATTTGAAGCTAAATCATGTATATCACAAGTATTTGAAGCTAACTCGTTTGTTTTGCATGCAGTTGAAGATAAATCATGTATACCACAAATATTTGAAGCTAAACCGTTTGATTCGCATGAATTTTAAGAAGAGCCTTCCACTTCGCATTGATTTGAAGCTAAATCATGTGTTTCGCTTGGTTTGAAGCTAACTCGTTTGTTTCGCCCGCAGTTGAAGCTAAATCATGTATATCACAAGTATTTGTTTCTAAGCCATTTGTTTCTCATGAATTTGAAGATAAGCCTTCCACTTCGCATTGATTTGAACCTAAATCATGTGTTTCGCCTGGATTTGAAGGTAAAGCGTTTGTTTCGCATGCAGTTGAAGCTAAATCATTTATATCACAAGTATTTGAAGCTAAACCATTTGTTTATCATGTATTTGAAGCTAAGCGTTCCACTTCGCATTGATTTGAAGCTAACTCGATTGTTTCGCCTGCATTTGAAGCTATATCACTTACATCGCAATTATCTGAAGATAAATCATTTGTTTCTCATGTATTTGAAGCTAAGCCATCTATTTCGCATTTATTTGAAGCTAAATCATATGTTTCGCATGGATTTGAAGCTAAACCATTCGCTTCGCATGAATTTGAAGCTAAGCCTTCTACTTCGCATTGATTTGAATCTAAATCAGGTGTTTCGCTTGGATTTGAAGCTAACTCGTTTGTTTCGCATGCAGTTGAAGCTAAATCATGTATATCACAAGTATTTGAAGCTAAACCATTTGTTTCGCATGGATTTGAAGATCAGCCTCCTACTTCGCATTAATTTGAAGCTAACTCGATTGATTCGACTGCATTTGAATCTATATCACTTATATCGCAATTATCTGAATGTAAATCATTTGCTTCTCATGTATTTGAAGCTAAGCCGTCTATATCGCATTGATTTGAAGCTAAATCATATGTTTCTTATGGATTTGAAGCTAACTCGTTTATTTCGCATGCATTTGCAGCTATATCACTTATATTCGCAAGTATTTGAAGGTCAGTCGTTCGTTTCGCATGAATTTGAAGCTAAGCCTTCTACTTCGCATTGATTTGAATCTAAATCATGTGTTTCGCTTGGTTTTGAAGCTAACTCGTTTTTTTCGCCTGTATTTGGATATAAATCATGTATATCACAAGTATTTGAAGCTAAACCATTCGCTTCGCATTGATTTGAAGCAAAGCCTTCAACTTCGCATTGATTTGAAGATAAATCATTTGTTTCGCTTGGATTTGAAGCTGACTCGTTTGTTTCGCATGCAGTTGAAGCTAAATCATTGTATATCACAAGTGTTTGAAGCTAAACCACTTGTTTCACATTGATTTGATGATAAGCCTTCTACGTCGCATTGATTTGAAGCTAAGCCTTATATTTCGCATTGATTTGAAGGTAAATCATGTGTTTCGCTTGGATTTGAAGCTAACTCGTTTGTTTCGTATGCAGTTGAAGCTAAATCATGTATATCACAAGTATTTGAAGCTAAACCATTTGTTTCGCATGGATTTGAAGATAATCCTCCTACTTCGCATGGATTTGAAGCTAACTCGATTGATTCGACTGCATTTGAATCTATATCACTTATATCGCAATTATCTGAAGATAAATCATTTGCTTCTCATGTATTTGAATCTAAGCCGTCTATTTCGCACTGATTTGAAGCTAAATCATATGTTTCGCATGGAATTGAAGCTAACTCGTTTTCTTCGCCTGTATTTGATGCTAAATCATTTATATCACAAGTATTTGAAGCTATACCATTTATTTCGCAAGGATTTGAAGCTAAGCCTTCTACTTCGCTTTGATTTGAAGCTAAATCACGTGATTCGCATGGACTTGAAGTTAACTCGATTGTATCGCGTGCATTTGAAGCTATATCACTTATATCGCAATTATCTGATGATTAATCATATGTTTTTCATGTATTTTAACATAAGCCTTGTACTTCGCATTGATTTGAAGCTAAATCATGTGTTTCGCATGGATTTGAAGCTAACTCTTTTGTTTCGCTGGAATTTGGACATAAATCATGTATATCACAAGTATTTGAAGCTAAACAATTTGATTCGCATGGATTTGGAGCTAAGCCTTCTACTTCGCATTGATTTGAAGCTAAATCATGTGTTTCGGCTGGATTTCAAGCTAACTCGTTTGTTTCGCATGCAGTTGAAGCTAAATCATGCATATCACCAGTATTTGAAGCTACACCAATTGTTTCGCGTGGATTCGAAGATAATCCTTCTACTTCGCATTGATTTGAAGCTAAATCATGTATATCACAAGTATTTGAAGCTAACTCGTTTGTTTTGCATGCAGTTGAAGATAAATCATGTATATCACAAATATTTGAAGCTAAACCGTTTGATTCGCATGGATTTGAAGCTAAGCCTCCTACTTCGCATTGATTTGCAGCTAAATCATGTGTTTTGCATGGTTTTGAAGCTAACTCGTTTGTTACGCATGCAGTTGAAGCTAAATCATGTATATCACAAGTATTTGAAGCTAAACCATTTGTTTCGCATTGATTTGATGATAAATCTTCTACGTCGCATTGATTTGAAGCTAAGCCTCCTATCTCGCATTGATTTGAATCTAAATCATGTGTTTCGCTTGGTTTTGTTGCTAACTCGTTTGTTTCGCATGCATTTGAAGCTGCGTCATGTATATCACAAGTATTTGAAGCCAAACAATTTGTTTCGCATGAATTTGAAGCTAAGCCTTCTACTTCGCATTGATTTGAATCTAAATCATGTGTTTCGCTTGGTTTTGAAGCTAAGTCGATTGATTCGACTGCATTTGAATCTATATCACTTATATCGCAATTATCTGAAGATAAATCATTTGTTTCTCATGTATTTGAAGCTAAGCGGTCTATTTCGCATTGATTTGAACCTAAATAATGTGTTTCGCTTGGATTTGAAGCTAACTCGTTTTTTTTTCGCCTGTATTTGGAGATAAATCACGTATATCACAAGTATTTAGAGCTAAACCATTCGCTTCGCATGGATTTGAAGCAATGCCTTCAACTTCGCATTGATTTGAAGATAAATCATGTGTTTCGCTTGGATTTGAAGCTAAATCATGTTTATCACAAGTATCTGAATATAAACCATCTGTTTCGCATGGATTTGAAGACAAGCCTCCTACTTCGCGTTAATTTGAAGCTAACTCGTTTGTTTCGCATGCAGTTGAATCTAAATCATATATATCACAAGTATTAGAAAATAATCCATTTGATTCGCATGGATTTGAAGCTAAGCCTTCTACTTCGCATTGAGTTGAAGTTAAATAAAGTGTTTCGTTTGGATTTGAAGCAAACTCGTTTGTTTCGCATACAGTTGAAGCTATATCACTTATGTTCGCAAGTATTTGAAACTAAATCATTCGTTTCGCATGGATTCGAAAATCAGCCTTCTATTTCGCATTGATTTGAAGCTATATCATGAGTTTCGCATGGATTTGAAGCTAACTCGTTTGTTTCGCATGGATTTGAAGCTAACTCATTTGTTCCGCATGCAGTTGAACCAAAATCATGTATATCACAAGTATTTGAAGCTAAACCATTTGTTTCGCATGAATTTGAAGCTAAGCCTTCTACTTCGCATTGATTTGAATCTAAACCATTTATTTCTCATGGATTTGATGCTAAAACTTCTACTTGGCATTGATTTGAATCTAAATCATGTGTTTCGCTTGGATTTGAAGCTAACTCGTTTGTTTCGCATGCATTTGAAGCTAAATCATGTATGTCACATGTATTTGAAGCTAAACCATGTGTTTCGCATGTATTTGAATCTAACTCGTTTGTTTCGCCAGCATTTGAAGCTACAACACTTCTATTCGCAAGTATTTGAAACTTAATCATTCCCTTCGCATGTATTTGTAGCTAAGCCTTCAACTTCGCATTGATTTGAAGCTAAATCATGTGCTTCGCTTGGATTTCAAGATAACTCGTTTGTTTCCCACGCAGCTGAAGCTAAATCATGTATACCACAAGTATTTGGATCTAAAACATTTGCTTCTCATGTATGTGAAGCTAAAACTACCACTTCGCATTGATTTGAAGCTAAATCATGTGTTTCGCTTGGATTTGAAGCTAACTCGTTTGTTTCGCATGCAGTTAAAGCTAAATCATGTATATCACAAGTATTTGAAGCTATACCATTCGTTTCGCATGGATTTGAAGCTAAGCCTTCTACGTCGCATGAATCTGAATCTAAATCCTGTGTTTCGCTTGGATTTGAAGCTAACTCGTTTGTTTCGCATGCAGTTGAAGCTAAATCATGTATATCACAAGTATTTGAAGCTAAACCATTCGCCTCTCATGTATTTGAAGCTAAGCCTTCTACTTCGCTTTGATTTGAAGCTAAATCACGTGATTCGCATGGACTTGAAGTTAACTCGATTGTATCGCGTGCATTTGAAGCTATATCACTTATGTCGCAATTATCTGAAGATAAATCATTGGTTTCTCATGTATTTGAACATAAGCCTTGTACTTCGCATTGATTTGAAGCTAAATCATGTGTTTCGCATGGATTTAAAGCTAACTCGATTGATTCGACTGCATTTGAATCTATATCACTTATATCGCAATTATCTGAAGGTAAATCATTTGTTTCTCATGTATTTGAAGCTAAGCCGTCTCCTTCGCATTGATTTGAACCCAAATAATGTGTTTCGCTAGGATTTGAAGCTAACTCGTTTTTTTCGCCTGTATCTGGAGATAAATCATGTATATAACAAGTATTTGAAGCTAAACCATTTGTTTCGCATGAATTTGAAGCTAAGCCTACTACTTCGCATTGATTTGAATCTAAATCATGTGTTTCGCTTGGTTTTGGAGCTAACTCGTTTTTTTCGCCTGTATTTGGAGATAAATCATGTATATCACAAGTATTTGAAGCTAAACCATTCGCTTCGCATGGATTTGAAGCAACGCCTTCAACTTCGCATTGATTTGACGATAAATCATTTGTTTCGCTTGGATTTGAAGCTAACTCGTTTGTTTCGCATGCAGTTGAAGCTAAATCATTGTATATCACAAGTATTTGAAGCTAAACCACTTGTTTCATATTGATTTGATGACAAGCCTTCTACGTCGCATTGATTTGAAGCTAAGCCTTATATTTCGCATTGATTTGAAGGTAAATCATGTGTTTCGCTTGGATTTGAAGCTAACTCGTTTGTTTCGCATGCAGTTGATGCTAAATCGTGTATATCACAAGTATTTGAAGCTAAACCATTTGTTTCGCATGGATTTGAAGATAATCCTCCTACTTCGCATGGATTTGAAGCTAACTCGATTGATTCGACTGCATTTGAATCTATATCACTTATATCGCAATTATCTGAAGATAAATCATTTGTTTCTCATGTATTTGCTGCTACGCCTTCTACTTCGCTTTGATTTGAAGCTAAATCACGTGATTCGCATGGACTTGAAGTTAACTCGATTGTATCGCGTGCATTTGAAGCTATATCACTTATATCTCAATCATCTGAAGATAAATCATTTGTGTCTCATGTATTTGAAGCTAAGCCTTCTACTTCGCATTGATTTGAATCTAAATCATGTGTTTCGCATGGATTTGAAGCTAACTCGATTGATTCGACTGCATTTGAATCTATATCACTTATATCGCAATTATCAGGAGATAAATCATTTGTTTCTCATGTATTTGAAGCTAAGCCGTCTCCTTCGCATTGATTTGAACCCAAATAATGTGTTTCGCTTGGATTTGAAGCTAACTCGTTTTTTTCGCCTGTATTTGGAGATAAATCATGTATATCACAAGTATTTGAAGCTAAACCATTTGTTTCGCATGAATTTGAAGCTAAGCCTACTACTTCGCATTGATTTGAATCTAAATCATGTGTTTCGCTTGGTTTTGAAGCTAACTCGTTTTTTTCGCCTGTATTTGGAGATAAATCATGTATATCACAAGTATTTGAAGCTAAACCATTCGCATCGCAAGGATTTGAAGCAAAGCCTTCAACTTCGCATTGATTTGACGATAAATCATTTGTTTCGCTTGGACTTGAAGTTAACTCGATTGTATCGCGTGCATTTGAAGCTATATCACTTATATCTCAATCATCTGAAGATAAATCATTTGTGTCTCATGTATTTGAAGCTAAGCCTTCTACTTCGCTTTGATTTGAAGCTAAATCACGTGATTCGCATGGACTTGAAGTTAACTCGATTGTATCGCGTGCATTTGAAGCTATGTCACTTATGTCGCAATTATCTGAAGATAAATCATTGGTTTCTCATGTATTTGAACATAAGCCTTGTACTTCGCATTGATTTGAAGCTAAATCATGTGTTTCGCATGGATTTGAAGCTAACTCGATTGATTCGACTGCATTTGAATCTATATCACTTATATCGCAATTATCAGGAGATAAATCATTTGTTTCTCATGTATTTGAAGCTAAGCCGTCTCCTTCGCATTGATTTGAAACCAAATAATGTGTTTCGCTTGGATTTGAAGCTAACTCGTTTTTTTCGCCTGTATTTGGAGATAAATCATGTATATCACAAGTATTTGAAGCTAAACCATTTGTTTCGCATGAATTTGAAGCTAAGCCTACTACTTCGCATTGATTTGAATCTAAATCATGTGTTTCGCTTGGATTTGAAGCTAACTCGTTTGTTTCGCATGCAGTTGAAGCTAAATCATTGTATATCACAAGTATTTGAAGCTAAACCACTTGTTTCATATTGATTTGATGATAAGCCTTCTACGTCGCATTGATTTGAAGCTAAGCCTTATATTTCGCATTGATTTGAAGGTAAATCATGTGTTTCGCTTGGATTTGAAGCTAACTCGTTTGTTTCGCATGCAGTTGATGCTAAATCGTGTATATCACAAGTATTTGAAGCTAAAACATTTGTTTCGCATGGATTTGAAGATAATCCTCCTACTTCGCATGGATTTGAAGCTAACTCGATTGATTCGACTGCATTTGAATCTATATCACTTATATCGCAATTATCTGAAGATAAATCATTTGTTTCTCATGTATTTGAAGCTAAGCCGTCTATTTCGCATTGATTTGAACCCAAATAATGTGTTTCGCTTGGATTTGAAGCTAACTAGTTTTTTTCGCCTGTATTTGGAGATAAATCATGTATATCACAAGTATTTGAAGCTAAACCATTTGTTTCGCATGGCTTTGAAGATAAGCCTCCTACTTCGCATTAATTTGAAGCTAACTCGATTGATTCGACTGCATTTGAATCTATATCACTTATATCGCAATTATCTGAAGATAAATCATTTGCTTCTCATGTATTTGAATCTAAGCCGTCTATTTCGCACTGATTTGAAGCTAAATCATATGTTTCGCATGGAATTGAAGCTAACTCGTTTTCTTCGCCTGTATTTGAAGCTAAATCATGTATATCACAAGTATTTGAAGCTAAATCATTTATTTCGCAAGGATTTGAAACTAAGCCTTCTACTTCGCTTTGATTTGAAGCTAAATCACGTGATTCGCATGGACTTGAAGTTAACTCGATTGTATCGCGTGCATTTGAAGCTATATCACTTATATCGCAATTATCTGATGATAAATCATATGTTTTTCATGTATTTGAACATAAGCCTTGTACTTCGCATTGATTTGAAGCTAAATCATGTGTTTCGCATGGATTTGAAGCTAACTCTTTTGTTTCGCCTGCATTTGGACATAAATCATGTATATCACAAGTATTTGAAGCTAAACAATTTGATTCGCATGGATTTGGAGCTAAGCCTTCTACTTCGCATTGATTTGAAGCAAAATCATGTGTTTCGGCTGGATTTGAAGCTAACTCGTTTGTTTCGCATGCAGTTGAAGCTAAATCATGCATATCACCAGTATTTGAAGCTACACCAATTGTTTCGCGTGGATTCGAAGATAATCCTTCTACTTCGCATTGATTTGAAGCTAAATCATGTATATCACAAGTATTTGAAGATAACTCGTTTGTTTCGCATGCATTTGAACATAAATCATGTATATCACAAATATTTGAAGCTAAACCGTTTGATTCGCATGGATTTGAAGCTAAGCCTTCTACTTCGCATTGATTTGCAGCTAAATCATGTGTTTTGCTTCGTTTTGAAGCTAACTCGTTTGTTACGCATGCAGTTAATGCTAAATCATGTATATCACAAGTATTTGAAGCCAAACCATTTGTTTCACATGAATTTGAAGCTAAGCCTTCTACTTCGCATCGATTTGAATCTAAATCATGTTTTTCGCTTGGTTTTGAAGCTAACTCGATTGATTCGACTGCATTTGAATCTATATCACTTTTATCGCAATTATCTGAAGATAGATCATTTGTTTCTCATGTATTTGAATCTAAGCGGTCTATTTCGCATTGATTTGAACCTAAATAATGTGTTTCGCTTGGATTTGAAACTAACTCGTTTTTTTCGCCTGTATTTGGAGATAAATCACGTATATCACAAGTATTTAGAGCTAAACCATTCGCTTCGCATGGATTTGAAGCAATGCCTTCAACTTCGCATTGATTTGAAGATAAATCATGTGTTTCGCTTGGATTTGAAGCTAACTCGTTTGTTTCGCATGCAGTTGAAGTTAAATCATGTATATCACAAGTATTTGAAGCTAAACCACTTGTTTCACATTAATTTGATGATAAGCCTTCTACGTCGCATTGATTTGAAGCTAAGCCTTCTATTTCGCATTGATTTGAATGTAAATCATGTGTTTCGCTTGGATTTGAAGCTAACTCGTTTGTTTCGCACGCAGTTGAAGCTAAATCATGTTTATCACAAGTATCTGAATATAAACCATCTGTTTCGCATGAATATTGAGCTAAACCATGTGATTCGCATGAATTTGAAGCTAAATGATGTGTTTCGCTTGGTTTTGAAGCTAACTCTTTTGTTTCGCCTGCATTTGAAGATAAATCATGTATAGCACAAGTATTTGAAGCTAAACCATTTGTATCGCGTGGATTTGAAGATATGACTTCTACTTCGCATTGATTTGAAGCTAACTCGATTGTTTCGTCTGCATATGAAGCTATATCACTTATAACGCAATTATCTTCAGCTAAGCCATTTGTTTCTCATGTATTTGAAGCTAAGCCTTCCACTTCGCATTGATTTGAACCTAAATAATGTGTTTCGCTTGGATTTGAAGGTAAAGCGTTTGTTTCGCATGCAGTTGAAGCTAAATCATGTATATCACAAGTATTTGAAGCTAAACCACTTGTTTCACATTGATTTGATGATAAGCCTTCTACGTCGCATTGTTTTGAAGCTAAGCCTTATATTTCGCATTGATTTGAAGGTAAATCATGTGTTTCGCTTGGATTTGAAGCTAACTCGTTTGTTTCGCATGCAGTTGATGCTAAATCATGTATATCACAAGTATTTGAAGCTAAACCATTTGTTTCGCATGGATTTGAAGATAATCCTCCTACTTCGCATGGATTTTAAGCTAACTCGATTGATTCGACTGCATTTGAATCTATATCACTTATATCGCAATTATCTGAAGATAAATCATTTGTTTCTCATGTATTTGAAGCTAAGCCGTCTATTTCGCATTGATTTGAACCCAAATAATGTGTTTCGCTTGGATTTGAAGCTAACTCGTTTTTTTCGCCTGTATTTGGAGATAAATCATGTATATCACAAGTATTTGAAGCTATACCATTTGTTTCGCATGGCTTTGAAGATAAGCCTCCTACTTCGCATTAATTTGAAGCTAACTCGATTGATTCGACTGCATTTGAATCTATATTACTTATATCGCAACTATCTGAAGATAAATCATTTGCTTCTCATGTATTTGAATCTAAGCCGTCTATTTCGCACTGATTTGAAGCTAAATCATATGTTTCGCATGGAATTGAAGCTAACTCGTTTTCTTCGCCTGTATTTGAAGCTAAATCATGTATATCACAAGTATTTGAAGCTAAATCATTTATTTCGCAAGGATTTGAAACTAAGCCTTCTACTTCGCTTTGATTTGAAGCTAAATCACGTGTTTCGCATGGACTTGAAGTTAACTCGATTGTATCGCGTGCATTTGAAGCTATATCACTTATATCGCAATTATCTGATGATAAATCATATGTTTTTCATGTATTTGAACATATGCCTTGTACTTCGCATTGATTTGAAGCTAAATCATGTGTTTCGCATGGATTTGAAGCTAACTCTTTTGTTTCGCCTGCATTTGGACATAAATCATGTATATCACAAGTATTTGAAGCTAAACCATTTGTTTCGCATTGATTTGATGATAAGCCTTCTACGTCGCATTGATTTGAAGCTAAGCCTCCTATTTCGCATTGATTTGAATCTAAATCATGTGATTCGCTTGGATTTGAAGCTAACTCTTTTGTTTCGCCTGCATTTGAAGATAAATCATGTATAGCACAAGTATTTGAAGCTAACTCGTTTGTTTCGCATGCATTTGAACATAAATCATGTATATCACAAATATTTGAAGCTAAACCGTTTGATTCGCATGGATTTGAAGCTAAGCCTTCTACTTCGCATTGATTTGAAGCTAAATCACGTGATTCGCATAGACTTGAAGTTAACTCGATTGTATCGCGTGCATTTGAAGCTATATCAATTATATCGCAATTATCTGATGATAAATCATATGTTTTTCATGTATTTGAACATAAGCCTTGTACTTCGCATTGATTTGAAGCTAAATCATGTGTTTCGCATGGATTTGAAGCTAACTCTTTTGTTTCGCCTGCATTTGGACATAAATCATGTATATCACAAGTATTTGAAGCTAAACCATTTGTTTCGCATTGATTTGATGATAAGCCTTCTACGTCGCATTGATTTGAAGCTAAGCCTCCTATTTCGCATTGATTTGAATCTAAATCATGTGTTTCGCTTGGATTTGAAGCTAACTCTTTTGTTTCGCCTGCATTTGAAGATAAATCATGTATAGCACAAGTATTTGAAGCTAAACCATTTGTATCGCGTGGATTTGAAGATATGACTTCTACTTCACATTGATTTGAAGCTAACTCAATTGTTTCGTCTGCATATGAAGCTATATCACTCATAACGCAATTATCTGCAGCTAAGCCATTTGTTTCTCATGTATTTGAAGCTAAGCCTTCCACTTCGCATTGATTTGAACCTAAATAATGTGTTTCGCTTGGATTTGAAGGTAAAGCGTTTGTTTCGCATGCAGTTGAAGCTAAATCATGTATATCACAAGTATTTGAAGCTAAACCACGTGTTTCATATTGATTTGATGATAAGCCTTCTACGTCGCATTGATTTGAAGCTAAGCCTTATATTTCGCATTGATTTGAAGGTAAATCATGTGTTTCGCTTGGATTTGAAGCTAACTCGTTTGTTTCGCATGCAGTTGATGCTAAATCATGTATATCACAAGTATTTGAAGCTAAACCATTTGTTTCGCATGGATTTGAAGATAATCCTCCTACTTCGCATGGATTTGAAGCTAACTCGATTGATTCGACTGCATTTGAATCTATATCACTTATATCGCAATTATCTGAAGATAAATCATTTGTTTCTCATGTATTTGAAGCTAAGCCGTCTATTTCGCATTGATTTGAACCCAAATAATGTGTTTCGCTTGGATTTGAAGCTAACTCGTTTTTTTCGCCTGTATTTGGAGATAAATCATGTATATCACAAGTATTTGAAGCTAAACCATTTGTTTCGCATGGCTTTGAAGATAAGCCTCCTACTTCGCATTAATTTGAAGCTAACTCGATTGATTCGACTGCATTTGAATCTATATCACTTACATCGCAATTATCTGAAGATAAATCATTTGCTTCTCATGTATTTGAATCTAAGCCGTCTATTTCGCACTGATTTGAAGCTAAATCATATGTTTCGGCTGGATTTCAAGCTAACTCGTTTGTTTCGCATGCAGTTGAAGCTAAATCATGCATATCACCAGTATTTGAAGCTACACCAATTGTTTCGCGTGGATTCGAAGATAATCCTTCTACTTCGCATTGATTTGAAGCTAAATCATGTATATCACAAGTATTTGAAGCTAACTCGTTTGTTTTGCATGCAGTTGAAGATAAATCATGTATATCACAAATATCTGAAGCTAAAACGTTTGATTCGCATGGATTTGAAGCTAAGCCTCCTACTTCGCATTGATTTGCAGCTAAATCATGTGTTTTGCTTCGTTTTGAAGCTAACTCGTTTGTTACGCATGCAGTTAAAGCTAAATCATGTATATCACAAGTATTTGAAGCCAAACCATTTGTTTCACATGAATTTGAAGCTAAGCCTTCTACTTCGCATCGATTTGAATCTAAATCATGTTTTTCGCTTGGTTTTGAAGCTAACTCGATTGATTCGACTGCATTTGAATCTATATCACTTTTATCGCAATTATCTGAAGATAGATCATTTGTTTCTCATGTATTTGAAGCTAAGCGGTCTATTTCGCATTGATTTGAACCTAAATAATGTGTTTCGCTTGGATTTGAAACTAACTCGTTTTTTTCGCCTGTATTTGGAGATAAATCACGTATATCACAAGTATTTAGAGCTAAACCATTCGCTTCGCATGGATTTGAAGCAATGCCTTCAACTTCGCATTGATTTGAAGATAAATCATGTGTTTCGCTTGGATTTGAAGCTAACTCGTTTGTTTCGCATGCAGTTGAAGTTAAATCATGTATATCACAAGTATTTGAAGCTAAACCACTTGTTTCACATTAATTTGATGATAAGCCTTCTACGTCGCATTGATTTGAAGCTAAGCCTTCTATTTCGCATTGATTTGAATGTAAATCATGTGTTTCGCTTGGATTTGAAGCTAACTCGTTTGTTTCGCACGCAGTTGAAGCTAAATCATGTTTATCACATGTATCTGAATATAAACCATCTGTTTCGCATGAATATTGAGCTAAACCATGTGATTCGCATGAATTTGAAGCTAAATGATGTGTTTCGCTTGGTTTTGAAGCTAACTCTTTTGTTTCGCCTGCATTTGAAGATAAATCATGTATAGCACAATTATTTGAAGCTAAACCATTTGTATCGCGTGGATTTGAAGATATGACTTCTACTTCGCATTGATTTGAAGCTAACTCGATTGTTTCGTCTGCATATGAAGCTATATCACTTATAACGCAATTATCTTCAGCTAAGCCATTTGTTTCTCATGTATTTGAAGCTAAGCCTTCCACTTCGCATTGATTTGAACCTAAATAATGTGTTTCGCTTGGATTTGAAGGTAAAGCGTTTGTTTCGCATGCAGTTGAAGCTAAATCATGTACATCACAAGTATTTGAAGCTAAACCACTTGTTTCACATTGATTTGATGATAAGCCTTCTACGTCGCATTGTTTTGAAGCTAAGCCTTATATTTCGCATTGATTTGAAGGTAAATCATGTGTTTCGCTTGGATTTGAAGCTAACTCGTTTGTTTCGCATGCAGTTGATGCTAAATCATGTATATCACAAGTATTTGAAGCTAAACCATTTGTTTCGCATGGATTTGAAGATAATCCTCCTACTTCGCATGGATTTTAAGCTAACTCGATTGATTCGACTGCATTTGAATCTATATCACTTATATCGCAATTGTCTGAAGATAAATCATTTGTTTCTCATGTATTTGAAGCTAAGCCGTCTATTTCGCATTGATTTGAACCCAAATAATGTGTTTCGCTTGGATTTGAAGCTAACTCGTTTTTTTCGCCTATTTGGAGATAAATCATGTATATCACAAGTATTTGAAGCTAAACCATTTGTTTCGCATGGCTTTGAAGATAAGCCTCCTACTTCGCATTAATTTGAAGCTAACTCGATTGATTCGACTGCATTTGAATCTATATTACTTATATCGCAACTATCTGAAGATAAATCATTTGCTTCTCATGTATTTGAATCTAAGCCGTCTATTTCGCACTGATTTGAAGCTAAATCATATGTTTCGCATGGAATTGAAGCTGACTCGTTTTCTTCGCCTGTATTTGAAGCTAAATCATGTATATCACAAGTATTTGAAGCTAAATCATTTATTTCGCAAGGATTTGAAACTAAGCCTTCTACTTCGCTTTGATTTGAAGCTAAATCACGTGATTCGCATGGACTTGAAGTTAACTCGATTGTATCGCGTGCATTTGAAGCTATATCACTTATATCGCAATTATCTGATGATAAATCATATGTTTTTCATGTATTTGAACATATGCCTTGTACTTCGCATTGATTTGAAGCTAAATCATGTGTTTCGCATGGATTTGAAGCTAACTCTTTTGTTTCGCCTGCATTTGGACATAAATCATGTATATCACAAGTATTTGAAGCTAAACCATTTGTTTCGCATTGATTTGATGATAAGCCTTCTACGTCGCATTGATTTGAAGCTAAGCCTCCTATTTCGCATTGATTTGAATCTAAATCATGTGATTCGCTTGGATTTGAAGCTAACTCTTTTGTTTCGCCTGCATTTGAAGATAAATCATGTATAGCACAAGTATTTGAAGCTAAACCATTTGTATCGCGTGGATTTGAAGATATGACTTCTACTTCGCATTGATTTGAAGCTAACTCGATTGTTTCGTCTGCATATGAAGCTATATCACTTATAACGCAATTATCTGCAGCTAAGCCATTTGTTTCTCATGTATTTGAAGCTAAGCCTTCCACTTCGCATTGATTTGAACCTAAATAATGTGTTTCGCTTGGATTTGAAGGTAAAGCGTTTGTTTCGCATGCAGTTGAAGCTAAATCATGTATATCACAAGTATTTGAAGCTAAACCACTTTTTTCATATTGATTTGATGATAAGCCTTCTACGTCGCATTGATTTGAAGCTAAGCCTTATATTTCGCATTGATTTGAAGGTAAATCATGTGTTTCGCTTGGATTTGAAGCTAACTCGTTTGTTTCGCATGCAGTTGATGCTAAATCATGTATATCACAAGTATTTGAAGCTAAGCCATTTGTTTCGCATGGATTTGAAGATAATCCTCCTACTTCGCATGGATTTGAAGCTAACTCGATTGATTCGACTGCATTTGAATCTATATCACTTATATCGCAATTATCTGAAGATAAATCATTTGTTTCTCATGTATTTGAAGCTAAGCCGTCTATTTCGCATTGATTTGAACCCAAATAATGTGTTTCGCTTCGATTTGAAGCTAACTCGTTTTTTTCGCCTGTATTTGGAGATAAATCATGTATATCACAAGTATTTGAAGCTAAACCATTTGTTTCGCATGGCTTTGAAGATAAGCCTCCTACTTCGCATTAATTTGAAGCTAACTCGATTGATTCGACTGCATTTGAATCTATATCACTTATATCGCAATTATCTGAAGATAAATCATTTGCTTCTCATGTATTTGAATCTAAGCCGTCTATTTCGCACTGAATGAAGCTAAATCATATGTTTCGCATGGAATTGAAGCTAACTCGTTTTCTTCGCCTGTATTTGAAGCTAAATCATGTATATCACAAGTATTTGAAGCTAAATCATTTATTTCGCAAGGATTTGAAACTAAGCCTTCTACTTCGCTTTGATTTGAAGCTAAATCACGTGATTCGCATGGACTTGAAGTTATCTCGATTGTATCGCGTGCATTTGAAGCTATATCACTTATATCGCAATTATCTGATGATAAATCATATGTTTTTCATGTATTTGAACATAAGCCTTGTACTTCGCATTGATTTGAAGCTAAATCATGTGTTTCGCATGGATTTGAAGCTAACTCTTTTGTTTCGCCTGCATTTGGACATAAATCATGTATATCACAAGTATTTGAAGCTAAACAATTTGATTCGCATGGATTTGGAGCTAAGCCTTCTACTTCGCATTGATTTGAAGCAAAATCATGTGTTTCGGCTGGATTTGAAGCTAACTCGTTTGTTTCGCATGCAGTTGAAGCTAAATCATGCATATCACCAGTATTTGAAGCTACACCAATTGTTTCGCGTGGATTCGAAGATAATCCTTCTACTTCGCATTGATTTGAAGCTAAATCATGTATATCACAAGTATTTGAAGCTAACTCGTTTGTTTCGCATGCATTTGAACATAAATCATGTATATCACAAATATTTGAAGCTAAACCGTTTGATTCGCATGGATTTGAAGCTAAGCCTTCTACTTCGCATTGATTTGCAGCTAAATCATGTGTTTTGCTTGGTTTTGAAGCTAACTCGTTTGTTACGCATGCAGTTAAAGCTAAATCATGTATATCACAAGTATTTGAAGCCAAACCATTTGTTTCACATGAATTTGAAGCTAAGCCTTCTACTTCGCATAGATTTGAATCTAAATCATGTTTTTCGCTTGGTTTTGAAGCTAACTCGATTGATTCGACTGCATTTGAATCTATATCACTTATATCGCAATTATCTGAAGATAAATCATTTGTTTCTCATGTATTTGAAGCTAAGCCGTCTATTTCGCATTGATTTGAACCCAAATAATGTGTTTCGCTTGGATTTGAAGCTAACTCGTTTTTTTCGCCTGTATTTGGAGATAAATCATGTATATCACAAGTATTTGAAGCTAAACCATTTGTTTCGCATGGCTTTGAAGATAAGCCTCCTACTTCGCATTAATTTGAAGCTAACTCGATTGATTCGACTGCATTTGAATCTATATTACTTATATCGCAACTATCTGAAGATAAATCATTTGCTTCTCATGTATTTGAATCTAAGCCGTCTATTTCGCACTGATTTGAAGCTAAATCATATGTTTCGCATGGAATTGAAGCTAACTCGTTTTCTTCGCCTGTATTTGAAGCTAAATCATGTATATCACAAGTATTTGAAGCTAAATCATTTATTTCGCAAGGATTTGAAACTAAGCCTTCTACTTCGCTTTGATTTGAAGCTAAATCACGTGATTCGCATGGACTTGAAGTTAACTCGATTGTATCGCGTGCATTTGAAGCTATATCACTTATATCGCAATTATCTGATGATAAATCATATGTTTTTCATGTATTTGAACATATGCCTTGTACTTCGCATTGATTTGAAGCTAAATCATGTGTTTCGCATGGATTTGAAGCTAACTCTTTTGTTTCGCCTGCATTTGGACATAAATCATGTATATCACAAGTATTTGAAGCTAAACCATTTGTTTCGCATTGATTTGATGATAAGCCTTCTACGTCGCATTGATTTGAAGCTAAGCCTCCTATTTCGCATTGATTTGAATCTAAATCATGTGATTCGCTTGGATTTGAAGCTAACTCTTTTGTTTCGCATGCAGTTGATGCTAAATCATGTATATCACAAGTATTTGAAGCTAAACCATTTGTTTCGCATGGATTTGAAGATAATCCTCCTACTTCGCATGGATTTGAAGCTAACTCGATTGATTCGACTGCATTTGAATCTATATCACTTATATCGCAATTATCTGAAGATAAATCATTTGTTTCTCATGTATTTGAAGCTAAGCCGTCTATTTCGCATTGATTTGAACCCAAATAATGTGTTTCGCTTGGATTTGAAGCTAACTCGTTTTTTTCGCCTGTATTTGGAGATAAATCATGTATATCACAAGTATTTGAAGCTAAACCATTTGTTTCGCATGGCTTTGAAGATAAGCCTCCTACTTCGCATTAATTTGAAGCTAACTCGATTGATTCGACTGCATTTGAATCTATATCACTTACATCGCAATTATCTGAAGATAAATCATTTGCTTCTCATGTATTTGAATCTAAGCCGTCTATTTCGCACTGATTTGAAGCTAAATCATATGTTTCGCATGGAATTGAAGCTAACTCGTTTTCTTCGCCTGTATTTGAAGCTAAATCATGTATATCACAAGTATTTGAAGCTAACTCGTTTGTTTTGCATGCAGTTGAAGATAAATCATGTATATCACAAATATCTGAAGCTAAAACGTTTGATTCGCATGGATTTGAAGCTAAGCCTCCTACTTCGCATTGATTTGCAGCTAAATCATGTGTTTTGCTTGGTTTTGAAGCTATCTCGTTTGTTACGCATGCAGTTGAAGCTAAATCATGTATATCACAAGTATTTGAAGCTAAACCATTTGTTTCGCATTGATTTGATGATAAGTCTTCTACGTCGCATTGATTTGAAGCTAAGCCTCCTATTTCGCATTGATTTGAATCTAAATCATGTGTTTCGCTTGGTTTTGAAGCTAACTCGTTTGTTTCGCATGCATTTGGACATAAATCATTTATATCACAAGTATTTGAAGCTAAACAATTTGATTCGCATGGATTTGGTGCTAAGCCTTCTACTTCGCATTGATTTGAAGCTAAATCATGTGTTTCGCTTGGTTTTGAAGCTAACTCGTATGTATCGCATGCATTTGAAGCTGAATCATGTATATCACAAGTATTTGAAGCTAAACCATTTGTTTCGCATGAATTTGAAGCTAAGCCTTCTACTTCGCATTGATTTGAATCTAAATCATGTGTTTCGCTTGGTTTTGAAGCTAACTCGTTTTTTTCGCCTGTATTTGGACATAAATCATGTATATCACAAGTATTTGAAGCTAAACCATTCGCTTCCCATGGATTTGAAGCAAAGCCTTTAACTTCGCATTGATTTGAAGATAAATCATTTGTTTCGCTTGGATTTGAAGCTAACTCGTTTGTTTCGCATGCTGTTGAAGCTAAATCATTGTATATCACAAGTATTTGAAGCTAAACCACTTGTTTCACATTGATTTGATGATAAGCCTTCTACGTCGCATTGATTTGAAGCTTAGCCTTATATTTCGCATTGATTTGAACGTAAATCATGTGTTTCGCTTGGATTTGAAGCTAACTCGTTTGTTTCGCATACAGTTGAAGCTAAATCATGTATATCACAAGTATTTGAAGCTAAACCATTTGTTTCGCAATGGATTTGAAGATAATCCTCCTACTTCGCATGGATTTGAAGCTAACACGATTGATTCGACTGCATTTGAATCTATATCACTTATATCGCAATTATCTGAAGATAAATCATTTGCTTCTCATGTATTTGAATCTAAGCCGTCTATTTCGCACTGATTTGAAGCTAAATCATATGTTTCGCATGGAATTGAAGCTAACTCGTTTTCTTCGCCTGTATTTGATGCTAAATCATTTATATCACAAGTATTTGAAGCTATACCATTTATTTCGCAAGGATTTGAAACTAAGCCTTCTACTTCGCTTTGATTTGAAGCTAAATCACGTGATTCGCATGGACTTGAAGTTAACTCGATTGTATCGCGTGCATTTGAAGCTATATCACTTATATCGCAATTATCTGATGATAAATCATATGTTTTTCATGTATTTGAACATAAGCCTTGTACTTCGCATTGATTTGAAGCTAAATCATGTGTTTCGCATGGATTTGAAGCTAACTCTTTTGTTTCGCCTGCATTTGGACATAAATTATGTATATCACAAGTATTTGAAGCTAAACAATTTGATTCGCATGGATTTGGAGCTAAGCCTTCTACTTCGCATTGATTTGAAGCTAAATCATGTGTTTCGGCTGGATTTCAAGCTAACTCGTTTTTACGCATGCAGTTGAAGGTAAATCATGTATATCACAAGTATTTGAAGCTAAACCAATTGTTGCTCATGTATTTGAAGCTAAGCGTTCCACTTCGCATTGATTTGAAGCTAACTCGATTGTTTCGCCTGCATTTGAAGCCATATCACTTACATCGCAATTATCTGAAGATATATCATTTGTTTCTCATGTACTTGAAGCTAAGCCGTCTATTTCGCATTTATTTGAAGCTAAATCATATGTTTCGCATGGATTTGAAGCTAACTCGTTTTTTTCGCCTGTATTTGAAGATAAATCATGTATATCACAAGTATTTGAAGCTAAACCATTCCCTTCGCATGGATTTGAAGCAAAGCCTTCAACTTCGCATTGACTTGAAGATAAATCATGTGTTTCGCTTGCATTTGAAGCTAACTCGTTTGTTTCGCATGCAGTTGAAGCTAAATTATGTATATCAGAAGTATTTGAAGCTAAACTATTTTGTTTCGCATGAATTTGAAGCTGAGCCTTCAACTTCGCTTTGATTTGAAGCTAAATCATGTGTTTCGCTTGGTTTTGAAGCTAACTAGTTTCTTTCGCATGCAGTTGAAGCTAAATCATGTATATCACAAGTATTTGAAGCTAAACCATTTGTTTCGCATGGATTTGAAGATAAGCCTACTACTTCGCATTGATTTGAATCTAAATCATGTGTTCCGCTTGGTTTTGAAGCTAACTCGTTTTTTTCGCCTGTATTTGGAGATAAATCATATATATCACAAGTATTTGAAGCTAAACCATTCGCTTCGCATGGATTTGAAGCAAAGCCTTCAACTTCGCATTGATTTGAAGATAAATCATTTGTTTCGCTTGGATTTGAAGCTAACTCGTTTGTTTCGTCTGCATTTGAAGCTGAATCATGTATATCACAAGTATTTGAAGCTAAACCATTTGTTTCACATGAATTTGAAGCTAAGCCGTCTAATTTCGCATTTATTTGAAGCTAAATCATATGTTTCGCATGGATTTGAAGCTAACTCGATTGTTTCGCCTGCATATGAAGCTATATCACTTATATCGCAATTATCTGCAGCTAAGCCATTTGTTTCTCATGTATTTAAGGCTAAGCCTTCCATTTCGCATTGATTTGAACCTAAATAATCTGTTTCGCAAGGATTTGAAGGTAAAGCGTTTGTTTCGCATGCAGTTGAAACTAAATCATGTATATCACAAGTATTTGAAGCTAAACCATTTGTTTCTCATGTATTTGAAGCTAAGCCGTCTACTTCGCATTTATTTGAAGCTAAACCATTTGTATCGCGTGGATTTGAAGATATGACTTCTACTTCGCATTGATTTGAAGCTAACTCGATTGTTTCGTCTGCATATGAAGCTATATCACTTATAACGCAATTATCTTCAGCTAAGCCATTTGTTTCTCATGTATTTGAAGCTAAGCCTTCCACTTCGCATTGATTTGAACCTAAATAATGTGTTTCGCTTGGATTTGAAGGTAAAGCGTTTGTTTCGCATGCAGTTGAAGCTAAATCATGTATATCACAAGTATTTGAAGCTAAACCACTTGTTTCACATTGATTTGATGATAAGCCTTCTACGTCGCATTGTTTTGAAGCTAAGCCTTATATTTCGCATTGATTTGAAGGTAAATCATGTGTTTCGCTTGGATTTGAAGCTAACTCGTTTGTTTCGCATGCAGTTGATGCTAAATCATGTATATCACAAGTATTTGAAGCTAAACCATTTGTTTCGCATGGATTTGAAGATAATCCTCCTACTTCGCATGGATTTTAAGCTAACTCGATTGATTCGACTGCATTTGAATCTATATCACTTATATCGCAATTGTCTGAAGATAAATCATTTGTTTCTCATGTATTTGAAGCTAAGCCGTCTATTTCGCATTGATTTGAACCCAAATAATGTGTTTCGCTTGGATTTGAAGCTAACTCGTTTTTTTCGCCTGTATTTGGAGATAAATCATGTATATCACAAGTATTTGAAGCTAAACCATTTGTTTCGCATGGCTTTGAAGATAAGCCTCCTACTTCGCATTAATTTGAAGCTAACTCGATTGATTCGACTGCATTTGAATCTATATTACTTATATCGCAACTATCTGAAGATAAATCATTTGCTTCTCATGTATTTGAATCTAAGCCGTCTATTTCGCACTGATTTGAAGCTAAATCATATGTTTCGCATGGAATTGAAGCTAACTCGTTTTCTTCGCCTGTATTTGAAGCTAAATCATGTATATCACAAGTATTTGAAGCTAAATCATTTATTTCGCAAGGATTTGAAACTAAGCCTTCTACTTCGCTTTGATTTGAAGCTAAATCACGTGATTCGCATGGACTTGAAGTTAACTCGATTGTATCGCGTGCATTTGAAGCTATATCACTTATATCGCAATTATCTGATGATAAATCATATGTTTTTCATGTATTTGAACATATGCCTTGTACTTCGCATTGATTTGAAGCTAAATCATGTGTTTCGCATGGATTTGAAGCTAACTCTTTTGTTTCGCCTGCATTTGGACATAAATCATGTATATCACAAGTATTTGAAGCTAAACCATTTGTTTCGCATTGATTTGATGATAAGCCTTCTACGTCGCATTGATTTGAAGCTAAGCCTCCTATTTCGCATTGATTTGAATCTAAATCATGTGATTCGCTTGGATTTGAAGCTAACTCTTTTGTTTCGCCTGCATTTGAAGATAAATCATGTATAGCACAAGTATTTGAAGCTAAACCATTTGTATCGCGTGGATTTGAAGATATGACTTCTACTTCGCATTGATTTGAAGCTAACTCGATTGTTTCGTCTGCATATGAAGCTATATCACTTATAACGCAATTATCTGCAGCTAAGCCATTTGTTTCTCATGTATTTGAAGCTAAGCCTTCCACTTCGCATTGATTTGAACCTAAATAATGTGTTTCGCTTGGATTTGAAGGTAAAGCGTTTGTTTCGCATGCAGTTGAAGCTAAATCATGTATATCACAAGTATTTGAAGCTAAACCACTTTTTTCATATTGATTTGATGATAAGCCTTCTACGTCGCATTGATTTGAAGCTAAGCCTTATATTTCGCATTGATTTGAAGGTAAATCATGTGTTTCGCTTGGATTTGAAGCTAACTCGTTTGTTTCGCATGCAGTTGATGCTAAATCATGTATATCACAAGTATTTGAAGCTAAGCCATTTGTTTCGCATGGATTTGAAGATAATCCTCCTACTTCGCATGGATTTGAAGCTAACTCGATTGATTCGACTGCATTTGAATCTATATCACTTATATCGCAATTATCTGAAGATAAATCATTTGTTTCTCATGTATTTGAAGCTAAGCCGTCTATTTCGCATTGATTTGAACCCAAATAATGTGTTTCGCTTCGATTTGAAGCTAACTCGTTTTTTTCGCCTGTATTTGGAGATAAATCATGTATATCACAAGTATTTGAAGCTAAACCATTTGTTTCGCATGGCTTTGAAGATAAGCCTCCTACTTCGCATTAATTTGAAGCTAACTCGATTGATTCGACTGCATTTGAATCTATATCACTTATATCGCAATTATCTGAAGATAAATCATTTGCTTCTCATGTATTTGAATCTAAGCCGTCTATTTCGCACTGAATGAAGCTAAATCATATGTTTCGCATGGAATTGAAGCTAACTCGTTTTCTTCGCCTGTATTTGAAGCTAAATCATGTATATCACAAGTATTTGAAGCTAAATCATTTATTTCGCAAGGATTTGAAACTAAGCCTTCTACTTCGCTTTGATTTGAAGCTAAATCACGTGATTCGCATGGACTTGAAGTTATCTCGATTGTATCGCGTGCATTTGAAGCTATATCACTTATATCGCAATTATCTGATGATAAATCATATGTTTTTCATGTATTTGAACATAAGCCTTGTACTTCGCATTGATTTGAAGCTAAATCATGTGTTTCGCATGGATTTGAAGCTAACTCTTTTGTTTCGCCTGCATTTGGACATAAATCATGTATATCACAAGTATTTGAAGCTAAACAATTTGATTCGCATGGATTTGGAGCTAAGCCTTCTACTTCGCATTGATTTGAAGCAAAATCATGTGTTTCGGCTGGATTTGAAGCTAACTCGTTTGTTTCGCATGCAGTTGAAGCTAAATCATGCATATCACCAGTATTTGAAGCTACACCAATTGTTTCGCGTGGATTCGAAGATAATCCTTCTACTTCGCATTGATTTGAAGCTAAATCATGTATATCACAAGTATTTGAAGCTAACTCGTTTGTTTCGCATGCATTTGAACATAAATCATGTATATCACAAATATTTGAAGCTAAACCGTTTGATTCGCATGGATTTGAAGCTAAGCCGTCTATTTCGCATTGATTTGAACCCAAATAATGTGTTTCGCTTGGATTATTTGAAGCTAACTCGTTTTTTTCGCCTGTATTTGGAGATAAATCATGTATATCACAAGTATTTGAAGCTAAACCATTTGTTTCGCATGGCTTTGAAGATAAGCCTCCTACTTCGCATTAATTTGAAGCTAACTCGATTGATTCGACTGCATTTGAATCTATATTACTTATATCGCAACTATCTGAAGATAAATCATTTGCTTCTCATGTATTTGAATCTAAGCCGTCTATTTCGCACTGATTTGAAGCTAAATCATATGTTTCGCATGGAATTGAAGCTAACTCGTTTTCTTCGCCTGTATTTGAAGCTAAATCATGTATATCACAAGTATTTGAAGCTAAATCATTTATTTCGCAAGGATTTGAAACTAAGCCTTCTACTTCGCTTTGATTTGAAGCTAAATCACGTGATTCGCATGGACTTGAAGTTAACTCGATTGTATCGCGTGCATTTGAAGCTATATCACTTATATCGCAATTATCTGATGATAAATCATATGTTTTTCATGTATTTGAACATATGCCTTGTACTTCGCATTGATTTGAAGCTAAATCATGTGTTTCGCATGGATTTGAAGCTAACTCTTTTGTTTCGCCTGCATTTGGACATAAATCATGTATATCACAAGTATTTGAAGCTAAACCATTTGTTTCGCATTGATTTGATGATAAGCCTTCTACGTCGCATTGATTTGAAGCTAAGCCTCCTATTTCGCATTGATTTGAATCTAAATCATGTGATTCGCTTGGATTTGAAGCTAACTCTTTTGTTTCGCATGCAGTTGATGCTAAATCATGTATATCACAAGTATTTGAAGCTAAACCATTTGTTTCGCATGGATTTGAAGATAATCCTCCTACTTCGCATGGATTTGAAGCTAACTCGATTGATTCGACTGCATTTGAATCTATATCACTTATATCGCAATTATCTGAAGATAAATCATTTGTTTCTCATGTATTTGAAGCTAAGCCGTCTATTTCGCATTGATTTGAACCCAAATAATGTGTTTCGCTTGGATTTGAAGCTAACTCGTTTTTTTCGCCTGTATTTGGAGATAAATCATGTATATCACAAGTATTTGAAGCTAAACCATTTGTTTCGCATGGCTTTGAAGATAAGCCTCCTACTTCGCATTAATTTGAAGCTAACTCGATTGATTCGACTGCATTTGAATCTATATCACTTACATCGCAATTATCTGAAGATAAATCATTTGCTTCTCATGTATTTGAATCTAAGCCGTCTATTTCGCACTGATTTGAAGCTAAATCATATGTTTCGGCTGGATTTCAAGCTAACTCGTTTGTTTCGCATGCAGTTGAAGCTAAATCATGCATATCACCAGTATTTGAAGCTCACCAATTGTTTCGCGTGGATTCGAAGATAATCCTTCTACTTCGCATTGATTTGAAGCTAAATCATGTATATCACAAGTATTTGAAGCTAACTCGTTTGTTTTGCATGCAGTTGAAGATAATCATGTATATCACAAATATCTGAAGCTAAAACGTTTGATTCGCATGGATTTGAAGCTAAGCCTCCTACTTCGCATTGATTTGCAGCTAAATCATGTGTTTTGCTTGGTTTTGAAGCTATCTCGTTTGTTACGCATGCAGTTGAAGCTAAATCATGTATATCACAAGTATTTGAAGCTAAACCATTTGTTTCGCATTGATTTGATGATAAGTCTTCTACGTCGCATTGATTTGAAGCTAAGCCTCCTATTTCGCATTGATTTGAATCTAAATCATGTGTTTCGCTTGGTTTTGAAGCTAACTCGTTTGTTTCGCATGCATTTGGACATAAATCATTTATATCACAAGTATTGAAGCTAAACAATTTGATTCGCATGGATTTGGTGCTAAGCCTTCTACTTCGCATTGATTTGAAGCTAAATCATGTGTTTCGCTTGGTTTTGAAGCTAACTCGTATGTATCGCATGCATTTGAAGCTGAATCATGTATATCACAAGTATTTGAAGCTAAACCATTTGTTTCGCATGAATTTGAAGCTAAGCCTTCTACTTCGCATTGATTTGAATCTAAATCATGTGTTTCGCTTGGTTTTGAAGCTAACTCGTTTTTTTCGCCTGTATTTGGACATAAATCATGTATATCACAAGTATTTGAAGCTAAACCATTCGCTTCCCATGGATTTGAAGCAAAGCCTTTAACTTCGCATTGATTTGAAGATAAATCATTTGTTTCGCTTGGATTTGAAGCTAACTCGTTTGTTTCGCATGCTGTTGAAGCTAAATCATTGTATATCACAAGTATTTGAAGCTAAACCACTTGTTTCACATTGATTTGATGATAAGCCTTCTACGTCGCATTGATTTGAAGCTTAGCCTTATATTTCGCATTGATTTGAACGTAAATCATGTGTTTCGCTTGGATTTGAAGCTAACTCGTTTGTTTCGCATACAGTTGAAGCTAAATCATGTATATCACAAGTATTTGAAGCTAACCATTTGTTTCGCAATGGATTTGAAGATAATCCTCCTACTTCGCATGGATTTGAAGCTAACACGATTGATTCGACTGCATTTGAATCTATATCACTTATATCGCAATTATCTGAAGATAAATCATTTGCTTCTCATGTATTTGAATCTAAGCCGTCTATTTCGCACTGATTTGAAGCTAAATCATATGTTTCGCATGGAATTGAAGCTAACTCGTTTTCTTCGCCTGTATTTGATGCTAAATCATTTATATCACAAGTATTTGAAGCTATACCATTTATTTCGCAAGGATTTGAAACTAAGCCTTCTACTTCGCTTTGATTTGAAGCTAAATCACGTGATTCGCATGGACTTGAAGTTAAACTCGATTGTATCGCGTGCATTTGAAGCTATATCACTTATATCGCAATTATCTGATGATAAATCATATGTTTTTCATGTATTTGAACATAAGCCTTGTACTTCGCATTGATTTGAAGCTAAATCATGTGTTTCGCATGGATTTGAGCTAACTCTTTTGCTTCGCCTGCATTTGGACATAAATCATGTATATCACAAGTATTTGAAGCTAAACAATTTGATTCGCATGATTTGGAGCTAAGCCTTCTACTTCGCATTGATTTGAAGCTAAATCATGTGTTTCGGCTGGATTTCAAGCTAACTCGTTTTTACGCATGCAGTTGAAGGTAAATCATGTATATCACAAGTATTTGAAGCTAAACCAATTGTTGCTCATGTATTTGAAGCTAAGCGTTCCACTTCGCATTGATTTGAAGCTAACTCGATTGTTTCGCCTGCATTTGAAGCCATATCACTTACATCGCAATTATCTGAAGATATATCATTTGTTTCTCATGTACTTGAAGCTAAGCCGTCTATTTCGCATTTATTTGAAGCTAAATCATATGTTTCGCATGGATTTGAAGCTAACTCGTTTTTTTCGCCTGTATTTGAAGATAAATCATGTATATCACAAGTATTTGAAGCTAAACCATTCCCTTCGCATGGATTTGAAGCAAAGCCTTCAACTTCGCATTGACTTGAAGATAAATCATGTGTTTCGCTTGCATTTGAAGCTAACTCGTTTGTTTCGCATGCAGTTGAAGCTAAATTATGTATATCAGAAGTATTTGAAGCTAAACTATTTTGTTTCGCATGAATTTGAAGCTGAGCCTTCAACTTCGCTTTGATTTGAAGCTAAATCATGTGTTTCGCTTGGTTTTGAAGCTAACTAGTTTCTTTCGCATGCAGTTGAAGCTAAATCATGTATATCACAAGTATTTGAAGCTAAACCATTTGTTTCGCATGGATTTGAAGATAAGCCTCCTACTTCGCATTAATTTGAAGCCAACTCGATTGATTCGACTGCATTTGAAGCTATATCACATATATCGCAATTATCTGAAGATAAATCATTTGTTTCTCATGTATTTGCTGCTACGCCTTCTACTTCGCTTTGATTTGAAGCTAAATCACGTGATTCGCATGGACTTGAAGTTAACTCGATTGTATCGCGTGCATTTGAAGCTATATCACTTATATCTCAATTATCTGAAGATAAATCATTTTTTTCTCATGTATTTGAAGCTAAGCCTTCTACTTCGCTTTGATTTGAAGCTAAATCTCGTGATTCGCATGGACTTGAAGTTAACTCGATTGTATCGCGTGCATTTGAAGCTATATCACTTATGTCGCAATTATCTGAAGATAAATCATTTGTTTCTCATGTATTTGAAGCTAAGCCGTCTATTTCGCATTGATTTGAACCCAAATAATGTGTTTCGCTTGGATTTGAAGCTAACTCGTTTTTTTCGCCTGTATTTGGAGATAAATCATGTATATCACAAGTATTTGAAGCTAAACCATTTGTTTCGCATGAATTTGAAGCTAAGCCTACTACTTCGCATTGATTTGAATCTAAATCATGTGTTCCGCTTGGTTTTGAAGCTAACTCGTTTTTTTCGCCTGTATTTGGAGATAAATCATATATATCACAAGTATTTGAAGCTAAACCATTCGCTTCGCATGGATTTGAAGCAAAGCCTTCAACTTCGCATTGATTTGAAGATAAATCATTTGTTTCGCTTGGATTTGAAGCTAACTCGTTTGTTTCGTCTGCATTTGAAGCTGAATCATGTATATCACAAGTATTTGAAGCTAAACCATTTGTTTCACATGAATTTGAAGCTAAGCCGTCTATTTCGCATTTATTTGAAGCTAAATCATATGTTTCGCATGGATTTGAAGCTAACTCGATTGTTTCGCCTGCATATGAAGCTATATCACTTATATCGCAATTATCTGCAGCTAAGCCATTTGTTTCTCATGTATTTAAGGCTAAGCCTTCCATTTCGCATTGATTTGAACCTAAATAATCTGTTTCGCAAGGATTTGAAGGTAAAGCGTTTGTTTCGCATGCAGTTGAAACTAAATCATGTATATCACAAGTATTTGAAGCTAAACCATTTGTTTCTCATGTATTTGAAGCTAAGCCGTCTACTTCGCATTTATTTGAAGCTAAATCATATGTATCGCATGGATTTGAAGCTAACTCGTTTTTTTCGCCTGTATTTGAAGATAAATCATGAATATCACAAGTATTTGAACCTAAACCATTCGCTTCGCATGGATTTGAACAAAAGCCTTCAACTTCGCATTGATTTGAAGCTGAATCATGTGTTTCGCTTGGATTTGAAGCCAATCCGTTTGTTTCGCATGCAGTTGAAGCTGAATCATGCATATCACAAGTATGTGAAGCTAAACCATTTTCTTCGCATAGATTTGAAACTGAGCCTTCTACTACGCAGTGATTTTAAGCTAAATCGTTTGATTATGAAGCTCAATCATGTTTATTACAAATATCTGAATCTAAACCTTCTGTTTCGCAAGAATATGAAGCTAAACCATGTGTTCGCATTGGTTTGAAACTAAATCATGTGATTCGCATGGATTTGAAGCTAACTCGTTTTTTTCGCATGCAGTTGAATCTAAATCATGTATATCACAAGTATTTGAACTAAACCTTTTGATTCGCACGGATTTGAAGCTAAGCCTTCTACTTCGCAATGATGTGAGGCTAAATCATGTGTTTCGCTTGTATTTGAAGCTGACTCGTTTTTTTCGCATGCAGTTGGAGCTAAATCATGTATATCACAAGTATTTAAAGCTAAACCATTTGTTTCGCATTGATTTGAAGCTAAGTCTTCTACTTCGAATTGATTTGATATTAAATGATGTGCTCCCTTTGGATTTGAAGCTAACTCGTTCGTTCCGCATGCAGTTGAAGCTAAGCCACCTACTTCGCATGATTTGAATCTAAATCATGTGCTTCGCTTGGATTCGAAACAACCTCGTATGTTTCGCATGCAGTTGAAGCTAAATCATGTATATCACAAGTATTTGAAGCTAAACCATTTGTTTCGCATAGATTTGAAGCTATGCCTTCTACTTCGCATTGATTTGATGCTAAATCATGTGTTTCCCATGGATTTGAAGCTAACTCATTTGTTTCGCAAGCATTTGAAGCTATATCATTTATATTCGCAAGTATTTGAAGCTAAATCATTCGTATCGCATGGATTTGAAGTTAGGCCTTCTACTTCGCATTGATTTGAAGCTAAAGCAAGTGTTTCGCATTGATTTCAAGCTAACTCGTTTGTTTCGCTTGGATTTTAAGCTAACTCGTTTGTTTCAATTGGATTTGAAGCTAACTCGTTTCTTTCGCATGCAGTTGGATCTAAATCATGTTTATCCCAAGTATTTGAAGCTAAACCATTTGTATCGCATGGATTTGAATCTATGCCTTCTACTTCGCATTGATTTGAAGTTAAATCATGTGTTACCCTTTGATTTGTATATCACTCGATTGTTTCTCCTGCATTTGAAGCTAACTCGTTTGTAACGCCTGCATTTGAAGCTGCATCACTTAAATCGCAAGTATTTAAAGCTAAATGATTAGTGTCGCTTGGATTTGAAGCTAAGCCTTCTAGATCGCATTGATTTGAAGCAAAATCATGTGTTTCGCTTGGATTTGATGCTAAATCATGTGTTTCGCACTGATTTGGAAGCTAAACCTTCTACATCGCATTGATTTGAAGCTAAATCATGTGTTTGCTTGCATATGAAGCTAACTCTTTTGTTTCGCCTGCGTATGAAGCTATATCAATTATATCGCAAGTATCTGAAGCTAAATCATTTGTTTCTCATGGATTCGAAGCTAAGCCTTCTACTTCGCATTGATTTGAAGCTAAATCAAGTGTTTCGCTTGCACTTGAAGCTAACTCTTTTGTTTCGCCTGCGTATGCAGCTATATCAATTATATCGCAAGTATCTGAAGCTAAATCATTTGTTTCTCATGGATTCGAAGCTAAGCCTTCTACTTCGCATTGATTTGAAGCTAAATCATGTGTTTCGCTTGGATTGGAAGCAAAGCCTTCTACTTCGCATTAATTTGAAGCTAAATCATGTGTTTCGCGTGGATTTGAAGCTAAACCTTCTAAATCGCATTGATTTGAAGATAAATCATGTAATTCGCTTGGATTTGAAGCAAACTCGTTTGTTTCGACTCCATTTGAAGCTATATCACTTATATCGCAAGTATCTGAAGCTAAACATCTTGTTTCGCAAGAATATGAAGCTAAACCATGTGTTTCTCATGAATTTGAATCTTAATCATCTGTTTGGCATGGTTTTGAAGCTAACCCGTTGGTTTCCCCTGCATTTGAAGCTATATCACTTATATCGCATGTATCTGATGCTAAATCATTTGTTTCGCATGGATTTGAAGCTATCTCGTTTGTTTCGCCTGCATTTGTATCTATATCACATATATCGCAAATATTTGAAGCTAAATGATTTGCTTCGCATGAATTTGAAGATAAACCTTCTACTTTGCACTGATTAGAAGCTAACTCGTTTGTTTCGCCTGCATTTTTAGCTATATGATTTATATCGCAAGTATTTGAAGCTAAATCATTTGTGTCGCATGGATTTGAAGTCAAGCCTTCTACATCGCATTGATTTGGAGCTAAATCATGTATTTCGTATGGTTTTGAAGCTAACTCGTTTCTTTCGCATGCAGTTGGATCTAAATCATGTTTATCCCAAGTATTTGAAGCTAAACCATTTGTATCGCATGGATTTGAATCTATGCCTTCTACTTCGCATTGATTTGAAGTTAAATCATGTGTTACCCTTTGATTTGTATATCACTCGATTGTTTCTCCTGCATTTGAAGCTAACTCGTTTGTAACGCCTGCATTTGAAGCTGCATCACTTAAATCGCAAGTATTTAAAGCTAAATGATTAGTGTCGCTTGGATTTGAAGCTAAGCCTTCTAGATCGCATTGATTTGAAGCAAAATCATGTGTTTCGCTTGGATTTGATGCTAAATCATGTGTTTCGCACTGATTTGGAAGCTAAACCTTCTACATCGCATTGATTTGAAGCTAAATCATGTGTTTGCTTGCATATGAAGCTAACTCTTTTGTTTCGCCTGCGTATGAAGCTATATCAATTATATCGCAAGTATCTGAAGCTAAATCATTTGTTTCTCATGGATTCGAAGCTAAGCCTTCTACTTCGCATTGATTTGAAGCTAAATCAAGTGTTTCGCTTGCACTTGAAGCTAACTCTTTTGTTTCGCCTGCGTATGCAGCTATATCAATTATATCGCAAGTATCTGAAGCTAAATCATTTGTTTCTCATGGATTCGAAGCTAAGCCTTCTACTTCGCATTGATTTGAAGCTAAATCATGTGTTTCGCTTGGATTGGAAGCAAAGCCTTCTACTTCGCATTAATTTGAAGCTAAATCATGTGTTTCGCGTGGATTTGAAGCTAAACCTTCTAAATCGCATTGATTTGAAGATAAATCATGTAATTCGCTTGGATTTGAAGCAAACTCGTTTGTTTCGACTCCATTTGAAGCTATATCACTTATATCGCAAGTATCTGAAGCTAAACATCTTGTTTCGCAAGAATATGAAGCTAAACCATGTGTTTCTCATGAATTTGAATCTTAATCATCTGTTT